>NW_007247469.1:532037-610783 GCF_000164805.1 Carlito syrichta
TTCTCTTTTTTTTGTCTTTCTTTTGGTTTTGGGGTTGGTTCATGTATATTTTATTCTTTTCCCTGTACTCTTGTGAAGAACGTTGTTCTTTTTTCCTTTTCTTCTGTGTTTAGTACTTTCTTAAGTGTTTCATGTAGAGATGGTTTGGTGGCAGCATGAGTTCTTAGGGATTGGATATCTGGGAAAGATTTTAATTCTCTCTCACTGATGAAGCTTAGCTTGGTCGGGTAGGTTATTCTTGGTTGAAATTGTTTATCTTTTAGGACTTTGAAGATAGGGCTCCAAGCTCTCCTAGCCTGCAGGGTTTCTGCAGATAAATCTGCTGCTATTCTGATTGGTCTTCCATGGTAGGTGATCTGACCTTTTTCTCTTGCTGCCTTTAGGATTTTTTCTTTTGTGCCTACTTTATTTAGGCAAATTATTATGTGTCTAGGAGTTAGTATTCTCATTTGTTGTCTTGCAGGGGTTCTCTGAATCTCTTGTGTTTGAATTTTTTCATCACTGATGAGATGAGGGAAGTTTTCTTGAATGATCTCATGGGAAGTTTGTTCCAATGTGGTCTCTGTTTCTCTTTCTGCCTCAGGGAGTCCGATTATACTTAGGTTAGGCCCCTTGAGGTCATCACTCATCTCTTGAAGGTTTTGTTCTGTCTTTTTGAGGTTATTTTCTGTGTTTTTAAGAGTTTGGGTTATTTCTATATTTTGGTCCTCAAGCTCTGAGATTCTTTCTTCTGCTTGGGTAATTTTGCTTTCCATGCTTATCAGTTTGTTATTTTTTTCATTCACAGTATTCTTTATTACTGTTATCTCAGATATCAGCTCCTTCCTAGTTTCTTCTTGTGTCTCCTCAATTCTTTTTAATCTCTCCATTATTGTTTTGATATCTACATTTGCAGTTTGAGGCCCTTCATTCTGGGGGCTTTTCATTGTTTGCATTCCAAAGTCAGTTTTTTCAGTGTCTGCTCTCTCAGGCGTCTGGGAGAGACCCATACTCTTCTTTTGGTTTTTCCATACTTCTGTAGATTTTTCTCCACCTCCCCCTTTCCCTCTCCTTCTTCAATTCTGTTTTTGAGGGAAGGTGGGGTTGCTTTTATTTCTCTTCTGCAATGTCCTGTTCTTCCTTATGAGGGTCTTCTGGCTTTGTTCACTTTTCCCTCTGCTTTACAGTCTGTCTATTCAGCAGTATGTGGTCTTGGTTCCTAGATTTAAAAAATGGGCATATAAAAGAGGAAAATAATGGAGGAAGGGGGGTCAATAGAGAGCTAGAAAGAGAGAAGTGCGAGAGGGAAAACAGATATACATACCAACTATCTGGTGAGAAAGAGACACAGGGCCAGGAAGAAGTGAAGAAAGACATGTAAGAAAGATTCCCTAAAGAGTACTGATAGCTACACAGAGACAGGCCAATAAAATCAAGAAACAGTGTAAGTCAGAAGGTAAACAACAGATGTGATCTAAACCAACAGTTTCAGTGATAAAATCATAAGTCAAAATAAGTGAAAGAGAGAAGTGCGAGAGGGAAAACAGATATACATACCAACTATCAGGTGAGAAAGAGACACAGGGCTGGGAAGAAGTGAAGAAAGACATGTAAGAAAGATTCCCTAAAGAGTACTGATCGCTACACAGAGACAGGCCAATAAAATCAAGAAACAGTGTAAGTCAGAAGGTAAACACCAAACGTGATCTAAATCAACAGTTTCAATGATAAAATCATAAGTCAAAATAAGCAATCAGGCTAGAGTCACTTCTCTGATCTCCGATTCTGGCCTCTCCCTTTTGTTTTTTGTTGCAGTGTAGGGGTGGGGCTTTGTCTCCTGTTTCACGCTGTTGCCTTAGGAACTGAGGTAAAGTTTGTTGCTAGGTGGGTGGGGCAATGAAGTCTCTGCCTGGAGAATAGCAAGGTAGTTTAAGCAGATCTGTTTTTCTCCACTTGTCTGGGTCCCCCAGCTTGGGGTCTCACACTGAGTGCCTCAGCCATGGTGGGCTCAGAGTTCCAGAGCTCCAAAGCTCCAAAGGGCAGGCAGTGGGCGGCAAGAGTGGCTCTGGGCCCCCCACAGGGTACTTCAGACAGGAATGGGACCAGTGTTTCTGAGGGGTGGGTGCCCAGTGCCTCCCTGTGTGACTGGCGGCTTGGTGCCAGGTGCCAGGCTGGAGACAATGCAGCCAGGGAGGGAGCTGAAGGGGGCTGGGACCCAAAACTCCCACACATGCAGTAGAATAGCAGCAGCAGGGGGCTGCAATATCTGGCCTTAGGAAATGAGGTAAAGTTTGTTGATAGGTGGGCAGATCAACGGAAGTCTCTGCTTGGAGAATGGCAAGACAGTTTAAGCAGATCTGTTTTTTTCTGCTTGTCTGGGTCCCCTGGCTTGCGGTCTTGTGCTGAGTGCCTCAGCCAGTGTGGGCATGGAGTTCCAGAGCTCCAAAGTTCCAAAAGGGCAGGCGGTGAGCAGGAGAGTGGCACTGGGCCCCCCCCACAGGGTACTTCAGCCAGGAATGGGACCGGTGTCTCTGAGGGGCGGGTGCCCAGAGCCTCCCTGTGTGACCGGCAGCTTGGTGCCGGGTGCCGGGCTGGAGACAGTGCAGCCAGGGAGGGAGTTGGAGGGGGCTGGGACCGGAGACTCCCACACATGCAGTAGAACAGCAGCAGTAGGGGGCCGCAATATCTGGCCTTGTGTGGGACCAAAGTTCCCAGACCTGGCACCAGCATGGTTGGTGGTGGGCTGGGGGATGGGGGAAGAGAAGTAATAGCCTTTTTGGGAACTCACGTTCAGAGAATCTCACCAGTTCACCTATGCCGTCACCATCTTGCTTCTATTCTTTCTCGGAAATATTTTAATTCTCCCTCACTGATGAAGCTTAGATTGGCTAGGCAGGTTATTCTTGGTTGAATGATTTATCTTTGAGAACTATGAATATTGAGTATTGAACTCCAAGCTCTCCCAGCCTGAATAGATTCTGTAGATAAATCTGCTACTATTCTGATTGGTCTTCCTGGTAGGTAGTCTGATCTTTTCCTCTTACTGCTTTTACAATTTTTCTTTTATACCTACTTTGTTCAGGTGGATTATTATGTGCCTATGAGTTGGCCTTCTCATTTATTGTCTTGTAGCGGTTCTCTGAATCTCTTGTGTTTGAATTTTTGCATCACTGCTGAGGTGAGAGAAGTTTTCTTGAATAATTTCATGGAATGCCTGTTCCAGTGTGGTCTCTGTCTCTATTTCTGCCTCAGGAATTCAAATTACTCTTAGGTTTGTTCTCTTGGAGTAATCACTCATCTCTTTAAGTTGTTGTTCTTTCTTTATAAGCTTCTTTTCTATGTTTTTGATAGTTTGTTTAGTTCTCTATATTGTTTGTCACATTCTGAGATTTTGTCTTCTACTTGACTAATTCTGCTTTTCATGCTTATTAGTTTGTTATGTATTTCAATCACAGTATTCTTTACTGCTGTTAGGTCAGTTATCAACTCCTTCCTATTTTCTTCTTGTCTCTCCTCAATTCTTTTTATTCTCTCTATTAATGTCTTGATGTCTGGATTTGTAGTATGTGACCAGTCATTCTGGGTGCTCATCATTATTTGCATTCCAAAGTCTGTTTTCTCATTATCTTATCTCCCAGGGGTCTGTGTGAGACCTGTATTCTTCTTTAGGTTTTTCTTCATTTGTCTAGATTTTCCTCCCCACTTTGTCCTTTTTTCCTTGTCTTCTTTAAATCTCTTGTTCAGAAGTGGTGGGGTTGCTTTTTCTTCTGTTTGCTCAATGTCCTGTTCTTCTGTGTGTGAATACTCTGACTTTGTTCAATTCTGAATCTGGACAGTAGGTTGGGGGCTAAATCTTTTGCAGTTTTGAGATTTATTTGAGAGGGCAGCTGTGATTCAAAATCTATCTGCAGATTCCAGTATCCACCGATAGATGTATGGATACCCTGGAACTTCTTCCCACTGCCTTGTAATCTGTCCATGCAGTGGGAGTATAGGTTTGCTCTCTTAAAGTAAAATGAGGTAAGAAAAATGAAAGAAATAGAACGTGTTGGGGAGTGGAAGGTGGAAAGAGAGAAGAGTAAGAGGGAAAACAGACAAAGGTACCAACTAACAAATGAAAATAGACACGAAGACAGATAACAGTAAGAGAAAAAAATAAAAACAAACAAACAAAACCAACAACAGCAACAATGACAAAACTAGAACATGCAATCATACAGACACATAAGCCGACCAACCTCCTTATGACGTACTATTCCCCTACACAAACATGAGGTCTTAGATCTCAAGTTGGAGGCTGGTCAGAGCTGGGTAGAAGTGGGCAGGGCAATGCAGGTCTCTGCCTGGTCACAGGGCTCCAGATGATCTCTGGTTCTACTGCAGCTGGCTCCAGCTGGGAGAAGCAGAGTGTTAGACAGCCGGATGTTGCAAGTCAGCGTGTCACATGCGAATTGGGCCTATTTTTCTTTCTTTGTTTTTAGGTCCCAAGCTGAATGCTATGCAGAGCTGAGCAGAGCTCATGGGGGAATGCAGGTCTAGCCTGGTCTTGGAACTCCAACTGTTCCCTGGTCCTGCTATGGCCAGGGGTGAGTTGGGAGAGGTGGAGTGCGAGACTGCTTGCTGTTGCTGGTCAGCATAGCACAGGGCAGCTGTGGGCGGGGCTGTGCAGTTGACAAGGTAGCCCCCAGCTCCAAGGGGAGGGATCCACAGGCCTCCCTGAGTAGTGGAGGCTTGGGGTTGGGCAGGGCACTGCAGCTGAGGAGGAAGCCTGGAACTCCAAAGGGCAGGAGCCAAGGCCCTCCATGGGTGGCGGCAGCTTGTTGCCCTGCGGGGCATCACAGGTGGGGAGAGAACCTGGAGTTCCAAGGATCCAGGAACCAAGGGCCTCTGCAGGCGGTGGCATCTTGCTATCAGGCGGTGCAGTGCAGCTGGCCAGGGAGCCTGAAGCTCCACAAGGAGCTGAGGATCTCCGCAGGTGGTGGCGGCTTGGGGCCTTGTGGGGCAATGTAGTTGGGGAAGGATTCTGGAGCTCCATGTGGCAGGGAGCCCAGGGTTGTCTGGAGCAGAACAGTGGTGGTGGTGGCTGCAGCAGCTGAGAAGTACATGGGACTGAGGACCTACAGGTCCCGAAGGGTTGGGGGGAGCAAGAGTCTTTTTGGCGGCCGGGCTCAGGGGCTCAGCCTGTAGTCCCGTGCTTTGGGAGGCCGAGGTGAGTGAATTGCCTGAGCCTGCGTGTTCGAGACCTGTCTGGGCAACTTGGCGAAACTTCATCTCTACAATAAATAAAAAAAACCGCCAGGTGTGGTAGCGCATGCCTGTAATTCCGGCTACTCGGAAGGTGAGGCGGAAGGATCATTGGAGCCCAGCAGGTCGAGGCTGCGGTGGCCAGGAGCAGCCACTGCACTCCAGTCTGGATGACAGAGTGAGACTCCTACTCAAAAAAAATAAAAAGAATCTTTATGGGAATTCACTTTCGCAGAGATTCTAACAGCCTCACCTATTTCGTCACTATCTTGCCGTTCCAATTTTTTTTAATGAATCACTCACTAAGCTGACTTAGTAGCAATTGCCTCCATTTTGAGAGCTGGTATAAGTAGTTTATATACACAAGTACTTTGAATTGAAAGTCATTTGGAGCAATGTATAAAATCACCAACGTATTCAATGATATGACTAGCTCCTTGAACAAACGCAGCTCAACCTGTAAGAAGACCCAGATGATCTGCTAGTAATGGTGGAAATTGCTTTTTATTAAATTTAATAACAGACAAGATTGATTTTATTCACTATCATTAAATGGACTTATTGTCTGTAGTATTCTGGTAACATTACATAGGGGGATCCTTGTACTTTAATGAAGCAACAGGATGGAAAAAGGAGTCATCCCATTTCATGGTTGAGTGCTACAGAACTGCTGCACCTAATAGAGTATTGATTGAGGCAGGCAGACACATGCGAACACACAGTTGGGAACAGTCCCAGGACACCTGAGAAGTTAAGTGGCATTGCATTTTAGATTTTTTCAAAGCACTCATACAATCCCCTTAAGAGTTGCTGCTGTTCCATTTTCAAGCTGTTTCCTCAGAATGAAAATGCTAACAAATATCTAGAAAACAATCAAAAGCTCCTGGGACCAGAAGTTCCTCTGGCCATAGCAGAGTCAACAGAGTACCATGTGACATTTGAGGCAAGCTTGTTTTTTTCCCTTGAATCTGTAGATGAAATACGACCTACTAATTGCTTTATATGGCATACCACCTACATAATCAAACCTTGATCATCTCTTGAATATACTCTATTAGAGTTAATTATTCTCTTCTGTAAAATAAGAATAAATAAAATCAATCTAGAAGTTTCTGTCAACAAGTAAGGTAAAATTCATTAATGTCAACTTTTAATAGGGACTCAGTAGTCACAATTGTTATTTCATCTGAGTCTCTTTTAAGACTATTTACAATCATAAGACCTGGGTCATTTTATTTTTTCTATTATTCACTTCAGATAAACTATAGAAAGTTCTGGAGACAGATTTGACCATTAGTTGAAGAAAACAAGCAACACAAGTAATATACCATTCCTTATGTAAGAATTTATTTTCAAAAGTAAAAACATTTTAAAATTGCAAATTAAGACTCAGACGTTTTAGAACATTTTTCCCAACTGAACAAATCTAAGAAACATGACTAGAATGCCTATTTTCTGACTACCAATTATTATATTGCATATTCAAATGTTTAAAATGTTAGAGTATATATAAAGTGCTTTCATATAGTTGATTAAATTCTTAAAATTTTATCCAGCATAACCCCAGTTTTAATTAATTAATTCTTAAAAATTATATACTCCCATTATTATTGTGCTTAATGTCTTCAATAAGAGAGAATTTTGAGATAAATTTTTCCTTTACATTTTAGATTAAACAAAATAATGAAGACATAATTTCACATTTGATGGTAATTCCAAGTCTTCACCAATATTTCCAGACCCAATGAGGATCCACTGGAAAAATCAAACTGATCTCATATTCTTTTTTAAATTGATAATTATTTTCTGTCAACTATTCTATATGTTTTCTTCTCTCTACCCAATATTAATGCTAATGTGAGTTTCCTTTAATGATCCCCAAATACTCATCCACGCTAAAGATTTTGAGGGGACTACATTTTACTGAAAGTTTGAGATCTTAATGGAACTGGAATAAGTTTAATGTTATTAAGTCAGAATACATAATAGAACACAATAAAAAACTATCTATCTACCTATCATCCATCTATCTATCTGTCTATCTAATCAAAATAAACAAAATATCTTGTCATTTTATCTTATTTCCAGCTCATTGGTGCTATTCCACAAACCTCTCAAAACCTATTTGAGATAAGATTGTCAAGAAATACTTTAAAAACATCATTATCCTTGTCTTCAGCTGTCAATTTCTTTGCCAATTGGGTATGACACTATGATTATTTATGATAATTTGGGTAATATATAATTATATGTGTGTATACACATGTGTGTGTTCAGCTCTAAAGACATTTCTGCCATGGCAAACTCACTTGTCAGCTTTCTGTGTCATATCTCCTAAGTCTCCCTTATTACTGTGATGCTGGCTTCCTCTTTCTTGTTTCATCCTGGTAAACATTGGCTTTACAGTGATGCAACAATATTCATTCTAGCATGTAAGTTTGTCTACATAATTTTTGTTTAAATGTTTCCACGGTTCTTCATTGCATTTCAAATAAAAGTTTCGTCTTGTCTACCACAAAAGACAATGTTGGATGTTTCCTCTGCTTAGAATAAAGATATTAATACCAGTAACTTTGCTATCAAACTTAACTTTCTTTTTCTGAACACTTTTATCTGAACTTAAAGATAACAGCAACAGCAGAATGTCTGAATTATGTTATATATCAAACACAGAACTTTTAGTAATTACATCATTATTTCTCATTAATGGCTTCAGAGATGGATTTGTACCATACAATAAACCATGCATTAAAAATAATATAATTTTATAGTGTATATATAGTTATATATTAATTTACATGTCCACTCCTAAATCAATCGCCTATCACCATAGTCAAGACAATGAGTATACATGTCACCCCATAACCTTTCCTGTGTGCTATGTAATCCCTTTGTTCTGCCCCTATATGGAGTCTTAGCTCCACAGTCTCAATTGAGGATGTCCACAGACTACATGAATTCATCCTCCCTGGACATTGAGCTGGAAAGTTTCTCAATAGAGAAGATGGAGAAATTTTGGAGATTTCATCATTTAATTTTCATCTCTTAGGGTTAATTTTTCTTGCCTGGTGTGCAATGTCTTAAAAACTATTGTTTCTCATATGTTGGGAAATCACTGAATATTGGTCTCATATACTAGATATGCTTAATTGCTACTACTCACTTTTATGCTACTTGAGAACAGGAAATTCTCTTAATTCATTTTGTAATATTTCTCACCACTTAGAACATTGAATCCAAAATCAATATCTTGGAAGAATATATATATATGCTCGCGCGCGCGCACACACACACACACACACACACACACACACACACACACACACACATATATACAAACATGCATACACGTGTGACTTTTTTTCTTCATTTTAATTTTGTGGCAAACATTGTCTATCATTTGTTAACATTTGTTGGTAACTCCAAAATTAGACTGTGCCTTAAGTTCAACAATGTCTTGGAACCATGGGAATTTTTTTTTCTTTGGGTGTAAATTCCTCACATTTTGTCATCATCAGCTTGTTTCAGAATGAAATCTCAAAACAAATAGGCAGGTATGTCTTATAACCCAACTTGGCACGTTTAAAAAAACATCAGGCTGACCGACTAGACTTCCCAAAGTTATCTTGATGAAGTTTCAGACGTTGATTTTGCATTTGCTTCACAGGTGTCAACTAGACTTTCTAGTATATGCTAACATATTTCTCACATGCACTTATTCTGAATTTTAGAGAAAAACACCCCTTATCTGATGAAGAAGGAGAAGAATTACAAATAAAAGAGATATTTCCTTGGAGATCCTCAAGCTGGTAATAAATTACTAACAGTTTTCTAATATTTTTGTTCAATGTAATACCATAGTAGAGAAGCATATGAAACTATAGACTTTCTCTTATCACAGGCATATTGTGGATTACATTCTTTTTTAAAAAATTTTATACTCAAGGTGCACATGGTACATGCGCAGGTTAGTTATGTGGGTATATTGTGCCGTGGTGAGGTTTGGGCTTCTGTTGACCTATCATCCATATGGTGAGCAAGGTACCGAGCAGATTGTCTTTCAACATTTGTCCCACTAACTCCCTGTATCCTTCAGGAGTCTCAAGCCACTGTTGTTCCCATCCTTATGCACATGTGTATCCAGGGATTCGTTCCCACTTATAAGTAAGAACATGCAGCATTTGGGCTATTTTTGTATTGATTTGCTTAGAATAATGACCTTCAGCTTCATGGATGTTGTTAACAAAAGATATGATTTTATTATTTGTTATATCTGCATTGTATTGCATGGTGTATATGTGCCACATTTTCTTTTTCCAGTCCATCCCCGATAGGCAACTGGTTTGGTTACATGTTTTGTGAATAGTGCTGCAATTATCATACAAATGCAGGTGTTCTTTTAGTAGAACAATTCATGCTCCTTTGAGTATTATACCCAGTAGTGGGATTCCTGGATTGAATGGTAACTCTATTTTCAGTTCTTTGAGTTGTTTCCAAACTGCTATCCACAGGGAATGAACTAGTTTACATTCCCACCAACAGTATATGACATTTCCTTTTCTTCACAGCCTTGCCAAGATATTTTTTGTGACTTATTATTATCAGCCACTCTGACTGGTATGAAATATATCTTATTGTGGCTTTGATTTGTGTATCTTTGATGATTTGTGATGTTGAATAATTTTTTCGTGTCTGTTGGCCACATATACGTCTCCTTTTGAGAAGAGTCTGTTCATGTCCATTGCCTACTTTTTAAATGGGTTATTTGTTTTATTCCTATCAACTTGTTCATATTCCTTAGAGATTCTGAATATTGAGCCTCTGTTGGATGCAGAAATTCTTAAAACAAAATGAAATAAATAGCTTGCAAGGCAGATCAAGTCTTTCTTGAAAACAAAAACTACTAGTTTTAACAAGCATTTTCTAAACTCCTTCCAACATAAGACCTCTTGACTGCCATTTAAAATGGGATACTGAGTTCCATCAAATCTGAGAAAATTAAGAAAGAAAATGTTAAACAATGTTTATTAAAGAATTGTTTAATATAATTGCTCTATTATAAATGATAATGTCAATCCCTGGAATGACTAGAAAATACACTTAGAAAAAATTATTCTTAAAGTGTTCATAGGGGCTGAACTCGGTGGATCAACCTGTAATCCCAGCAGTTTGAGAGGCCAAAGCAAGTAGATTATCTGAGCCCATGGGTTCAAGACCAGCCCAGGAAACTTGGCAAGACCTTGTCTCTACAACAAATAAAAAATTAGGCAGGCATGGTAATATGCACCTGCAGTTCTGGCTACTTGGAAAACTGAGGTGAAAGGATTGCTGGAGTCCAGCAGGTTAATACTGGGGTGGCCGTGAGTGTGCCACTGCACTCCAGCCTGGGCAACAGAGTGAGACTCTGACTCAAAAAAAAAGTGTTTGAAGTATTTTTTGTCAGTTATGCTAAAGTATTTTATAATTAATGAAAAATTAAATATATGATTGCAGAAAGATTAAAAGCATAGCCCAGATAGAACTTTTTCTGGTGTTGACTTATTAATATAATGGTCATTTAATATATTCCATATGATTTTGATTATTTTAAACTTGTTGAAATATGTCATGTGATCCAACATATATTTTATTTTAATAAATGCACTTCATGTATTATTAAAGAATAAATAGTCTGCTTTTTTTCATGTGTCATGTTATATAATTTTCAAGTTCCTTCACAATGTTGGTTTTTAATTGACAGATAAATGCATATGCATATATCATATAAAACATGATGCTTTAAAGTACATATATATTGGGGAATAACCAAACCTTGATAAATAAAACAGTCATTACATAATTATCTTTTTTGTGGTGAAAACATTTTACATCTACACTGGTAGTGTTTTTTTTTTTAATACAACATATTGTTATCTACGTCTAGTCATCGGGCAACATAACAGATCTTCTGAATTTATCCCTCCTTATTTGAAAGATTCAAAATGCTTTTGAAGTCTCTTCTACTCATACAGAATTTCTATGCACCTTTTCTACCAATATAGGGGAGGAGTGTTGCAGCCTCCGGCTAAAATTGAGAATTTGTCTTTTTCTCCTTTCGGTCTACCAATTTTGCCTTACAGATATTGTAGCACTTTTAGTATATACATGTCCAAATAAGATTATGCACTCACAATGAATTGACTCTATCATCTGAAATGTCTCTTTTTATCATCAAGAATACTGTATAATTTGAATTATATTTTGTATGATATTAATATTCCACTGCATTTATCTTTGGTTTAGCATTGGGCATTTCCTTTTCATCCAATCTGACAATCTTTGATCAATTTTAAAAATCTGATCACAAATTCTTTCAGCATAAACTACAAAGCTTGATCTCTTCACCTGTGTGAACCCCTGTGGTGATTTACAAGATAAATTTAGATAAAATTTATCTGTAATGAAATTCTAGCTCACATTCTGGCCATTATGCTGAACTGCACTTTTAATTTAAGATATATATCAAACATATCATTTCAAAAAATAATAAAGCCATAACCAAGTTCTAACAGTTTAAAACTTTGCCCTATTTGTTTATAGACTTTTTTTAATTTTAAAATTTTAGAGAAACAGTTGAATTCCCTACAAAAAACTTTTTTTTCTCCCTTCTGAGTTGCAATAGCCATCATTCTGAAGGAATGAGAAACAAAGCAGTCAGAAGCTAGTTCTGCCACAATAAATTTTTGGTATCTATTATTTTGGGGGCACTCTCAAAGATTTCAAGTCATGAAGCTAAGTACTGTAATCCATCTCAAGAAGCCATACCCCTGTTGATTTAATGTGATGTTGTGCATTTGAAAAAATTCCATAATTTTAACAGGAAATATAGGACAAAAGGGAAGAATTTACTCAGTATTATCCAATCAGTGGCAAATCAGAGACTAGATCTCAAATGCCATGAGAACAATACTTCTATGTTCATTGCTGACCATTCAATGTTTATATATTAAGGGGAATAACATTTCAAGCAGCATTCTTTCTTGCTGCCCTTTTAGCAAAGAACATGCATTTTTCTTTCCTGTTTCAATTTTTTTTAATTAATAAATATACATTTAAACAATGTAGCAACCTGTAGTTTCTTGCCCTTGGCTTTGACTTTTAAACTGTTAGCCCTGAGGAGACTGTGCTAAATCCAGGTAACAAATATCAGCCCTAGGATCTTTGTTCTGGGGTCAGATTTCATTTGATGACTCAGAAGAAAGCAACAATTCCAGTTTTTCCAAGTTTCAGCACTACACATTAGATGATTATGTCAATGGAACTGCTCCTCCAAATAAGTGTTTTTGTTTGTTTGTTGTTGTTTTAATTATTTGCTTTCAACTGCATTTTTCCTTTTCACCTACCTACCTAAAAACATTTATTGCCCCATCTCACTATCACATCCTTGAAATCATGTAGTCAACTCACATTTATATTAAAGGTCATCTATGTGACAGGCACAAGTAATACTCGAAGAGTGGCAAAAACTAGACATACCATAAGTGAAGACACACAGAGTTTCGAGGATGTGTAGTTAAATGAAGATTGGCCTTCCTGGGGTGAAGATAATTTGAATTGAGTGCTGAAAGAGAACTGGGATTTCTTAGGAGAGAAAATAAAGAAATTAAATGCAAAGTGAAAGTATAACGCAAAGCTGTTGAATTTTGTTTACTTGAGAACTTTGGGGTCATTTGTGGTTGTTCCAGCCTTAAGCCTCCTCCCCTTCTCTTCTCTAAACAGACAGATACTGTTGGATTTTGAACCATTCAGGTGAAGCGTGGCTGACTTCAAAACTCAGTTTTTTTCTAAAGAAGGTCCTGTGATTCCCGAGACTGGCCAATGGAAGATGTTGTCCAGGAAGGATGGAGGCTCTGCTCCCCGAAATCTCAACCATCTGTTCCCCTAATTTCCATGACAGATCAAGGCACTGATAATACTAGAATTCCAGAATTCCTCTAGAATTGGAGTACAATACACAAAGCTTTTCCCTTCTCACTAACTATTCCCAATAAACACAGGAAGACCACCTTAAATCTGTGTGCTCTCTTGCATTAACAAGGGTTGGTTAAGAAGGCAAGGTCTTTCTTTTCTCTCTCTCTCTCTTTTAATTTTTTTTTTAATTTTAAAGATGTGGGGTACAATTCAGGGTTAGGTATACAAATGTTCATTATGCAGGCCCTTGTGGATGAGGTGTGCCTCCCTTACCCGGCATCTGCCCACTACTGCCAATCCCACCTCTCCTCCGCACTCCCCACCCCAGCCGTTTCCTGTCACTTGTCACTTCTTTTCTTAGAGTATTATGGTAATTGTTCAAGGTCTACTTATGAGTGAGAACATGTGATACTGAGTTCTTTGTTATTATAGACTCTATGTCCATCTAAATTGCTGTGAATTTCATAATTTTGTCCTTCTTTATAGCTGCCCAATATTCAAAAAAATGTGGTACATGTACACGATGGAATATTAAGAAAGCAAAGATCTTAACACTTCTTTTCCTACTTGGTCCAGGCTGAGTGATCCTGACTGTGATGTTGGGGCAACAGTTCCTGAAGGGTAAAATCCTTTTATTCAGAGTGAGACAACAGGATTAGCGTAAGTGATGGGGGACAACTAGGTTGTTTTCTTTATCTCAAACACTTTGGGCACGCCTTATGATGTGACTCCTCAGTGTCAGAGATCACTCTTTCAAGAGGTCTAAGAAAATTATAAATAAATGGGGAATATATATGATACATAAATAGATACATATTAGATGAATGGATAGGTACCTATAATTATAAAAGGAAAATATTTGACCAGGTTCTGTGGCTCAGCCTGTCATCCCAGCACTTTGGGAGACCAAGGTGATTGAATTGCCTGAGCCCACGCGTTCAAGACCAACCTGGGCAATTTGGCGAGACCTTGGTTCTACAATAAATAATAAGAAAAGTTTGCCAGATGTGGTAGCCCACACCTGTAGCACCAATTACTTGGAAGGCTGAGGTGGAAGGATCACCGGAGCCCAGAAGGTCGATGCTGGGGGGTGGCCATGAGTCTACCACTCTATTCCAGCCTGGGCGGCAAAGTGAGACTACAACTCAAAAAACAAAAAAAAAGAAAAAGGAAAAGATTTACATGTTTCTGAATCAGAGGTTCTCATATTTGATCCAAATGCTGACACATTAACTGATGTAGATGAATCAATGATGTTTTAATTTGCATTTCAATATAAACTTTCCCCATTAATCAATAATATAACTTTATAATGAGTTTCAAGTTCTGACATTTGAAGCTAAAGGCATTCTTAGCTACAGGCAAATTTAACTGAGCTTCAAAAGTTGTCCTTTCTCCAGTATTCAAAAAATTATAGTCCTCCAATATAATCTTTATATGCAAAGTACATTTTACATTTTAATAAAGTAATATTAAAACATATCCTAAAACTTGACTATAAAATTTGAATGTTAACCTTAAGAAAAATTAAACAAAAAAAGCCAATATTTCCTGTAACTTAGCATAAATTTATCCAATTAGGAAATATTACTCTCAAGTGGCACATTTTAATGACTGTTCCAGAGTCTCTAGGGTTTCTTCAGAAACAAAGCACAGTGAATTAAGAAGAAAACCGTTCATGGATTTCACCAGCCTTGTGAGCCCACACTCCTACCTTTGAGAGTTGAATTTTGCTATGTTCAATGGTGAGTTTAAATCTTGAAGGAAGTGTAAAATAGTTGCATATTTGTTGCCTTTTATCACATGCCTTTTTGTCTTGGTTACTTACCTATTATCTTTCAGTTCCACATCTGCTTTTCTGAATTTGATCACGTTGTTGGGGCAGAACCTGCCAAGGACGCTTCCCAGACTCATTCAAAAAAGACTATTGCAATAGAAAGAACACTGTTCTTCAGGATCTGCAAAGCTCTCAAGATTTAACAAAAAAGCTTTTATTTTATAAGGGTGTGGACCAGGCAAATAGGGCTAACAAAAACTTTTGAGAAAAATTGGGCAAAAAATTAGGAGTGAGCAAGACACACAAGTAGTACGTATGTAATTTTTCAATCTCAGTACTGATATCTAATCACTTCAGACATAATTAACTTTAGAAAACAACAGGAACATTTAAATAGTTTATAATGACCCAGTGTTTTTTCTTTATTATTCTCCTGAAGGAATATCTTTTTATAATTATTTTCCTTCTCTGTTTTGTTTTCTACTCAACTTATATTCTTCTGAAAATGGTACAATCAAGTATACTTTAAATTAATGTTATGTAGTTTCCTTTATGAACTTCAGAAGGATTAGAGTAATTTTACTCTTTTAACTTTAGTTTCAACACATAGCCTGTTTCATTCTTTTTCTTCCATTTTCAAATACTATTTTATCATAATCTTTCTTCCAATTTGATTTTGTCATTTAGGCATTAAAGAACACAATGGAATATAATGCAGCCATAAAGAAGGACAAAATTATGAACTTTGCAGCAACTTGGATGAACTTAGAAGCTGTAATACTGAGTGATCTGTCAGAGAAACAAAGAACTGAATATCATATGTTCTCACTCATAAGTGAACCTTGAACAATTATCATAATACTTTAAGAAAGGGATTGGAAGTAGTGTGAAACTGCCAGGAGAAGGAGAAGGGCACACCTCATCAACAAAGGTACCTACATAATGACTATTCATATACCTGACCCTGAACTGTAGCCCACATTTTTAAAATAAAAAAAAGAAAGAACAGTCAATAAGGTGACTTTAGTCAAAAAGGCATCTGGCATCAAGAAATTCTGAATATGCTCTAGAGGGGTTTTTTTCTCAACTTTCTCAATCTTCTATCAAAAATCACATTATTATGTTATGAGGTGTCATTTATCTTGAGATGTAGTATCTTTCTCAGCAGAAATGCCAAAAATGATTTATTAAAAATGTTCCTTTTATTATTAAAAAGCAATCAAATATCACCAAACAGGAAAAGTGTTTATCTTATTCATCTGGTGCTATATATCGAATAGTTATACCTGTGAGAGTCAATTAGCAAAAAAATTTAAATAGTGAGCACACCCATAGAAATGTTCACCCATTTATGAAATCAAAGAAATGCATATGGAAACAAACTTAACATACAATTTGAATATTAACATAATATTTTATGTCAATATAAATATTTACATAATATTTTATGTTAAACTACCAAAAATAATAATTGTAATACTACTGCTATAAAAGTAATAGTGAAAATAATATTGGCATCATAAATTGATATAAATACCTCAAAAGCAAAGAGATGATATAAAACAACAGCCATAAAGATATTTAAATACTCTGAACCCAGAGACCTTATTCAGATCATAACTCACAGAAGCTGCAAAGTATAATGCCCAGGCAATCTCATTAGAAAGTAAAACACAATACTAAAAATAACCAGCGTGCCCAACAACTTTGCAATTGTATGTTATTACAGCCAGCAATTAGATACTTATTAAGTTTATTATTCCTATGAAGATGAAACAGAAATTCTTAGAAGACTAAACAGAAAGTTGATAATTCTTAAGAAGACCAAACAGCCTTTTTATACAGATTAAACCAAATGGAAGTATGTTACCTAAAGTCACAAAGTTATGAGAACAACTGCATAAATGCATGTACATGTTAGAAGTTAGGCTCTCAGAAGGAGACACTGCAATGGAGTCTGGCATGCAAGATATTCGTTAGGAATCAACATCAGTGACAAGGAGTAATAAAGAAGCAGGATGGGGTAGAGGAAAAACTTAACTCCAACCCAGGCAGAAAATTTCCTCAGCCACTTCTACAGCATGTATATGTACACATTTCATCAAAGCCTCACATTTCACCAACATCTAAGCCTACCCACATCAGTCTAGTCTGTCACTGGGTGTAGGCCTTTCAGGGAAGGGCGTGCTCTTGAGCAGAGTTGCCCTCTGCCACTGAAGCAAACCATGATGGAGCTGTCACCTGGAAACAGTAGACAGCTGGGACAGCAAGAGCTTTCTTGATGATGATTTGGGCCGCGTCTCTCCACATCATCCATTGTTCTATTCAGATCTCTTTTTTAATTATATGATTGGGTCAACAGATTTTCAAAATTTCGATGGAATTTTTCCCTGGGGTAATATCAAAGAGGAAAATTAGTGTGATGAACTACAGTCTCTCCCAGCATAGCTGGTCTTTGCACTGAAACTTACACACATCTGCTCTTGCTGATACTATGTTTCCTTGCCCTCAGCCACTATCTCTGCTGGTTTCAGTATTCAACAGGTGGCATGCCCAGTTTCCCATCTCCAACTATACAGGGACCTTGTTCACTACGCCCTTCTCTGGGTTTCACAAATTTATGACTGCTGCTTAACTCTCCAAACCTGTTGTTGTTAGATTGATAAAACTGAATGCAGACCAATGTGGGTGGTTCTAGATACATGGTCATTTTGTGTCACAGTCAAATGATTCATCTCTATTAGTTGCATTCCAGGCATTATTTTGAAAATGTCTCTGCTTCAGATGGCATGGGCTTATAGGAGGGGGTCTCAAAAATAACCAGAATTGTTTTTTGGAGTGCAGACCCCTTGTGGTACAGTCTTCTACATCTTGGCAAGTGTTGTAGGAATGCATCAGCATCAGTGTACCAGCTAGTGTTGTTGTGAGAGGCTGCTTTCAGCTTCAGTGAATTTGGGGAAAGGGGGAATTCTTTCAAGATGCTTATCCATTTCATGATGTGTGATTTGCATGAACAATCTGCCCATACCACACTGAGTGTTCAGCAGTTTTTGACAAAAACAACGTGTTCCCTGTGCCCATGTCCCCACTCACTTGATCTCACTCAAAGTGACTTTTTTTTTTGAGTTGGAGTCTCACTCGGTCGCCCAGACTGGAGTGCAGTGGCCGCTCCCGGCCACCGCAGCCTCGACCTGCTGGGCTCCGGTGATCCTTCCGCCTCAGCCTTCCGAATTACCGGCATGTGCTACCACACCCGGCTGATTTTTTGATTTATTGTAGAGATGAGGTCTTGCTGCCCAGGCGGGTCTCGAACCTGCGGGCTCAGGCAATCCACTCACCTCAGCCTCCCAAAGGCGCGGGATTACAAGCTGAGCCACCGAGCCCGGCTCCAAAGTGACTTTTAAAAAAAAATGCCCCTGCTGAAAAAAGTCCACAAAAGAACAGGTTTTACTGCTGTGGAAGAGGTGAAACCAAAAAATGGCAGAAGAACACTAAAAGTTATCAAAATTGACAAGTTCAAAAAACGTTTTGAGCAATTGAAAAAAGTCTCAATAGGTGTATTGCATCAAATGAAAAGTACTTTAAAGGTAGCTGAAGTGTAAACATGTAAGAATAAATACACATTTAAAAATAAATAAATTCTGGGTTTTGGGGTACCCCTTGCACCAGAAACTAATGACTTTGAGATTTTATTTGCCCACTAGGGCTCGTTATGCTTCCACCACAATTTTTTCCCACAACCAATCCCTCTAAAAATATGTCTGCCAGGTTGCATGATGATTTAAGTTGAAAAATTGCTTGTACCACAATATAGGCCATTGGAAGGACCTTTCATGTTCCAGGCCCTACCGAAACTGACAGCCTTTTGTATGATACTACTAAGATCATGGGCTGGAGTTGTATTCCCAGATGTAACTGCTTTAAATGCCTGAAGAAGGCACCGTACTTCCTATTTCAAGGTGAAAAATGTACAGTTCAATACTTGAACTAATCATGGAGGGATTGTTCCAATGTGCCTCTGACTTCTGAACCCGTAAGGTATTTACCTATATGATAGAACCCTTTTATAGTCTATATCTCTCACCAACTGAAGCTGTGTCTGACCACAGTCTACAGTCTTCTAGACAGTTCTTGTTTATTTGATTTAACATATTATAATCAATGTAATGACATTATGTTCTGTAGAATATCCAGATTATTCAGATATCTTAGGAATATAGACAACAGAAAGAAAGTTAACAGAGCCCTGGAGAAAATTAATATTATTTATTCCATGTGCATTTAAAGTCTATAAGATGCTTTTTTCTGACTAGATTGAAAAGCAATTAATTTGCCAAGTCAGTAGACACATATTATATTCTCAAGCACGTGCTCATCTGTTCTAGCAAATACACTACCACTGAGAGAGCAGCTGCAAATGGAGATACTAATTGATTGAGTTTGCAGTAGTTTACTGGCATGCTTCAGGGTCTATCTGAATTTGCAGGTGTCAGACTGGTAAGTTAAATAAACATTTATGATGGAGATGTCTTAACTTCCATTAGATGTTTAAGTATATCATCTCCCTTATTGTTTTGAATTTATTATATTTGCTGGACTGTGTTTCTGGGTGGAAGAGAAAGCAAGAGAGGCAGCTTCAGAGATGTATATTTCACCTTCTCCATCTGGTACCATTGTAAGCCAATTCCATCCAGAACCCCAAATATTAAATGAATCCAAAATGCTCCCACACTCAAGAAATGGATATTACACCAGCTTAAATCTCTGGGCATCACTGTTCATTCAGCTAATATGTCCAACAGTGCTCAACATACTTGTATGTTCTTTTCTCCCAGTGTTACAGACAACTAATTAAATAGAAGCTGACTCCTTCACAGAAGGACTACAGGAATAATTACTATGTACACTTCCATTATATTGGAAGTTCATCCATTCTGGTGTATTAGACTCCAGTCAGTGATTCTGTCTGAAAACTCATGCAAGTGTAAAAACTCAGCAAAGGTTCAGACATTTTTAAAGGGATGACTGATTCTCATTCCATGATTTACTTTGATTATGTGAATTCAACTGTTCACTCACTATCTTCTCACATATTTTTCTATGGGAGACAATGTTTTCTACTTAGTGTTATTGTAACTTTCTCACATAAGATGACCTTCATTTTAACATGGACGATGACAATTTTAACCACCTGGTATCTGATGATTAAAGGGTGACATGTGACTCCTCTATTTTCAGTTCACCAAGATGTTGATTCTTGTAGCCCATAAAGATTCTTACATACTGATAAACTCTAATTTATCCAAATTTATGTTTCATCTTGCTTATTTCTTTGGATTGATAACAACTTAAGTAAAAAGCAAGATAATTCTTAAGAGCGTTATAAGCTTTGCTTTTGAAGGCATTTAGATTGAAATTTGGGCTCCTTCACTTGCTAGCTATGTGACATGGAGAAACATTATTTGCTGTCTTTGTGCTTCTGTTCCCTCACATGTGAATTAGGTATATTAAAATATTTGCCTCAAGGCAAGGGTGTGGATGACATGAGATCATCTATGCCATTGATTGCTATATAGTAATTTCTTTGTAAGTAATGGTTATACTATTGCTTTATTTGACAAACTATAAATCATTTTACATGTGTAATAAAAAATATGTTATGTTTTCTATACTGAGCAAGGTGATTAGTAATACATACTCATTTCCAGTGATTATAAACTATAGACATTTTATAATAATATTTAAACTTGATCGTCTTTAAAACTTGGCACTAAAATGCAAAGCACTGAATTAATCACGCTAACTAATTTACGTTAATATCAGTAAGATATGGTTAGTCTAGAAAAATCTAATATTAATTAAAATATATTGTTTATTCGCATACAGTTAATATAACGTGGGTTGAGAAAAATAGCTGCAATTAGCCAATTATGTTACAAAGAGATTCTAGGTTAAATAAAAGTATTGGGTTATATGCTATTTCCATCTTTACATTATTTGGGGTTTTGTTAAAGGCAGTGTCTTTTGTTTGTACAGTTACAAAATGGAGATATCATAATAGCAAGAAAAATATCACTCATGCCATTTAAAGGAAACCACATGTACTTATCTTTGAATCTGAGCTTCAAAGACACAGCAAAACTAATTGTGGGAGGATGGTGAAATACTTTGTTGAATCTACATATCACATTAGCATTTCATTTTCAATATAACCTCAGAATTCATAAAATATGTCCCTGTTCAGAATTTCTAGAAAATGTGGAGCTTCACCCCTTTTTAAATTTCAAATATAATTTGTATCTATGGATGTATTTGTTTAGGATTTTATATCATGCTTCTTTCTGTATTAAAACTCTTTGAAGCAGCTAACAAGACAAACATAACAAAAAATAAGACAATTAGGAGTATAAGCTAAATAAAACTATGAAAAGTTGCCTTTTCACTTCCCTGGGAGAGGTTGTGCCTACAAAGTTTGGCACTGGGAACCCATTTAAGTTTCCTGGTCGAGATGAGAAGCCAGCAGTGTGAAATGGGTTCTGATGATGCAGACGCCTCTCCCATGCACTGGAGCTGTAGTGTCAAATTTTCTTAAGATCCTTCTATAGCTTCTGTAACCAAGAACTGTTATAACAGCAATACATGTGACCTTGTTTTATGCCAGATATTTAATCCATTATTTACAGTTTTGCAGAATGGATCGCCCACTATAGTCATGGCATCATTCTCCTTGAAGTCACTGCATATTTGTATATTCCCTTTGACATTTCCCTTGAAGATGGCAGAAAAAAGTCTTGACCAACCAACCAACCAATCGAACAGAAACATTTCTTATTTTTGGTGAACTATTTTAAACTCTGTGAAATACTTAAGATTTATTCTGAGGTAAATATCTGTGACTTAGTTTCATGGCATTATTCAAGAGGTCCTGGTTGAATGGCTGTGTGTGTATAGACACCTTAGAAAAACAGAAGTTACAAAAAACATAAATCAATACATGTGAGATTTACTATGTTGGTTCAACTTAGGAAGGGGAAACATCTCCATGTGGGGGCTGACAGGTCATAGGTAGTTTCAGGTATTTCTTGATTGGCAATTGGCAGCAAGAGTTAGGCTGTCTAAGGAATTTTGAAAATAATCAAGGAAATGCTGTGTTGAGAAAAGGGGCAGTTTTGAGGAAGTGAAGTTTTTTGAGATGCAGATGAAACCCCATAGGTGGCAGCCCTGAGAGAATAACAGGGTGTAATTGGAGATACTAATTCTTTTACAAAGGATTTGGCTGAAATGACATTTCAGAGCAGATTGATTTAAGGAATTAAGATTCAGATCTATAAAGACCTAAATCAAAAGCTCTTGGAAAGACTGACCTGATACCTTTTCAACTCTGCAGGGCTTCTGACCTGTGGTAAGTAAAAGAAGTTTGCTTACTAACAGTCCCAAGACACCCAAGTTACTTGGAACCTCAGAAGAAGAAATTCACCCAATTCTTACAGGTATTCACAGGCAAGTCTTTTGCTGGGTTCAAAGGCTTTCGGAGAATCTAATCTGAGATTCCTTATAGAAAAAGTTCCAACAAAGTCAATTTAAAAGGATCCTATATGGAAATAATAATTCCTGCCGAACTTTATGCAAATAAGCTAGATAAAAATAAGTCTAAAATTTATTTTGCAAATAATTTGGTCCTACTATAACTTGTCTTGACTGGAAATGGAGAACTGGAGAGAGAAAATTATGTTTTCAAGGAAACTATAGTAAACCTATTTTTGAATTATCTTGTTCATTATTTTGCAATATTTTCTATAATTTAGACTGTATTGTAAAATATTTCCTGGCTACTACTACCTAAACTAATGTTTTCAATTTTTTTCTCAGATTTTCTGACTTAGAATCAGTAGAAGTTAAAACTGTACTTTTCTTAAAACTCTATAAACTAAAACAACTTCTGTGCCTGTCTGCTAGTATGTGAACTTCACAAAAATTTCTCTTAAATACGTGGCTCAGATAGAATCCAGAAGGATGAAATGGCTTTTACTAAATATCTGTTTACCTATGTAATCTGTAAAGGGCTAAACCCATCATACCACCTTCGAAAATCAGGCACATTTGTTTAATAGGACTAGTATAGGTGGAAGACTTTCCTTTGTTATCCTATGCTACTTACTTTTTGACTAATTTTCTTTTTCTTTTTCACAGCCAACAGTTTAGTTTTTAACATGTGAAGTTCTAGGAACCTGCTGCACTTACATAAATGTCACTGGACAAGTTGAAGAAGACGCAAAGAAAATTTATATTAAGGCTAGATTGCTCACAGTTTTAGGAAAGGAGCCCCTATTGCAAGTTCTGTATGGAACACCATCAAAAACTCAATGCTTTCTTTTGCTTGGGTTATTTCTTTTATTGAGCCTATGGTCACAGTTACATTCCTGCTGATTTTCAGTTCATGTCTTTTTATCTGCCTAGTTAAATGTGTTTCGTTCAGAACCAACCAATTTTATGACCACATGATGATCATGCAAGGATTTCAGCTGGTACCTGTGATTGATGCCATGATTGAGACCAACTTAGATGCGTTGGATCAGATAGGAAGATATTTTTTGATCTTTGACTAATTAGGACTATGTCCTCAGTTCACTTTGAAGAAGTTACAGAAGACAGATCTTCTTTCCTCATCACTTCATGATTATGGGGTCAAAAAAATCTCTAAGAGGGGGAAGGTGAGGCAGGCATAATTGACATAGAACATAGTTTAGATGTAGTTAGGCAAATCTTCTTAGGTAGGTCTAATGTAGATAACCAAGGAACAGCATGGTTAAGCAATCCAGTGTCTTTACGGTACATGACCTCCACCCAAACCTGATTACCTTGTAGGTTGGAATATGAAACTACCAGTGCAGCAAATCAAAAATACAATAGGGAATTATAGCAAACATATGTTTATTTAAAAATTGAGTGACCTTACAAGGTTGGGAGATGTTTATCAAAGCTTGTAACCAGATACCTGTAGCTCTTTGCTCTTAACTCATGATTTGCTTAATCATTTCTGCAAAATTATATAAAGCAGCTTGCCAAAGGCAAGCATGTGCTCTTTTTCTTAAAGCATTCACGTTTTCCCTTTTACATATTCTTTTTCTTTCAAATAAATATTATAATATCTTAAACTATAATTTAGACTTGCTCTGAAATTACTTTCTGTGGTATAGTCAAAAGCTTATGGAACAACTACACACTTCACTCAACCCAGCATCAAAATTATTTTAGATAATTTTTGGTGCCAGCCTGGAGTTCTCAATGTTCACTTGTGAATATATCTGCATTTTCATATCTTGCATTCATAATTGAGCTTTTTTAATTTTTGAGTCAGAGTCTCACTCTGTTGCCCTGGCTGGAGTGCACTGGCATGCTCATGGCCACCCCAGCATCGACCCACTGGGCTCAGGTGATCCTTCCGCTTCAGCTTTCCAAGTACCCCAAACTGCAGGTGCCCGCTACCATGCCCAGCTAATTTTTTGACATATTGTAAAGATGAGGTTTCACCAAGTCGTCCAGGCTGTTCTCGAACCCCTGGGTGCAGTCCTTTCACCTCATCCTCTTTAATTGAGCATTTTAAAAATTACCTAAATGCTCAGCAACTGAGGAACATTTCTTCTCTAAGCACACAGTGTATGCTTAAATTCTGGGTAAAATTCCCTTATAAATTTTTTCTGCAGCACAAATATCTAATTCCTAGACTCCAAAATTTGGCTACAGAATAACACACTTGGAAATACATTTAAATATCACACTAAACCTAGTAATTGAGTATTATAATCATCCCTATTTTATTAATAAGGAATCAAAGACTAAGAAAACCACATAATCAATTCAAGGTCATACAATTTGTATTTGAAGAGCTCTTGGGAGGTTACCTTTTCATTTTTATTTTCTCTTTTATTCTTGACCCAAATCACTTATCAAATCATATAGAATCAGTTTTTGAATGCTGTCTTTCACTTGTGCCTTGACATGCATTCCTATGGTAACTGTAGGTCACACTCGCAGCGGGGCCTCTGTCATGTAAGGTCGGGGTGTGGGTGTCTGGTATGCCAACCGATGTCGCATGAAAGATGCAAAGAATTGCATAGAAGTTAGATTAGAAAACAGAGTTTATTTAGAAAGTAAATTAGAGAAAAAGAGAAAGAGGAGATTCGTCTCCCCAAGATAAGGAAGGGGACCAAAGCCAGAAAACACGGTGACGGCCATAGTTCAAAGAGGACGTGGACACACCAGAGTCTAGTAAGTCAATGGCGACTGACTGCTCATGGTTGAGTCTTTTAACTCCTTCCCTTTTATGGGGGAAGGTCATTATGGTAGTTGGTTGGTGGTCTGCTCCATGTCATCACAAGGGGACAAGTGAGCACAGGTACTGACATCAGGTGATGGACAACAGTCAGATGGGTGGTTTAGTCACGAGATGGCTGCCAATCTTGTCTGTCTGTGTCAGGAAGGTCACAAAGGACTGATTAGGTTAACTTGGGTCTTATGGATGGAGACAGATACTTGAAATAGAAAAGCTAATTAGTAACAAGTTGTGGAGGGTGTTGTAAAGCAACTGTTGATAGCTACTTCTGAGAAACCGGTCCAATTCTTGGCTAGTGATTAGAAAGTGAGTTAAGTGCACTGCTAGAAAGACAGAAGATTTAGGCAATGTCAAAATGGCTTCTCATTGGATATATTCAATCCATGTTCTGCCTTTTCAGTAACTGCTCTAGCTCAGAATCCCATACCAAAGCATCTGGCCTGAAGTCACAAGAGGAAAGGCAGTAGGTATAAAATGGGTTATATAAGAATAGTGGCTTTTGTGATGAACAAGTATAAACAGAAAAATAATATCTTCAGACTCTTGGGAAGAAGGAAGAAACTACATGAAGATGAGATCCAGATAAGAAATGGAGAGAAATAAAAGACAGCAAGTGCAAAAACAGGTCCACTTTTGAATCTAATTCAAAGTCATCCTTACTTGAACAATGCCTATGGACTCACAGATGGTGTCCTTGTTTCTGTTATCTCCCCCTTTCAACTCTTCTAAAAATGGCCAATGACAATTTATCCAAGCAACGGTTCTAATTATGCCACACTTTTACTTAAAATGCCTGACTTCCTGTCATCTACTGACTAAAATTTTAAATCCTTAACTCAGTAACCTTAATAAACATTAAGATCCATAAGAATCTTTGGACTACCCACCAAAATTCTTTTTTTTTTTTGAGTTGGAGTCTCACTCCGTCGCCCAAACTGGAGTGCAGTGGCATGCTCCTGGCCACCTCAGCCTTGGCCTGCTGGGCTCCGGCGATCCTTCCGCCTCAGCCTTCCAAGTAGCTGGAACTACAGGCATGTGCTACCACACCCAGCTAATTTTTTATTTATTGTAGAGACGAGGTCTTGCTAAGTTGCTCAGGTGGGTCTCAAACCCGTGGGCTCAGGCAGTCCACTTGCCTCAGTCTCCCAAAGTACTGGGATTACAGGCTGAGCCACAGAGCCCGGCCTATAATTCTTATTCAAGAGTTTGCATTTGTAACGGGCATCTCTTTAAGAATAAAGTTGCCCTAGGCTGACATACACACTTTAAAAATATTCTTTATTCACCGACTTTCCTACACTGATTTAAGTTGACCATTTTTTTTATTTTCTATTTTCACTGAAATTCCAACAATGAATGCTATTTTTTTTAAGTTATAATAAAACCCATCTAATGGGATGCACCTGTTTTTGCACTTGCTCTCTTTTATTACTCTCCATTTCTTATGTGGATCTCATCTTCTTGCAGTTTCTTCCTTCTTTCCAGGAGTCTGAAGAGGTTATTTTTCTGTTTGTAATTCAAAATTCATCACAAAAGCCACTATTCTTATATAACCCATTTCACACCTGCTGCCTTGTCTCTTGTGACTTCAGGCCAGATGCTTTGGTATCTGATTCTGAATCCAGTTTTCACCTTCCTGTTGCTCCCTTAAAATGATAATTTTGTTGATTTTTTTCTCTCTTCTTTGTGTTTCTAATTCAACCACTATCACTATTCTCATTCAAGTCACTATCAACTTTCCTGCAAATTGAAGGTAATAGACTCCTAGCTGGTGTATTATAGATTGACCTTTTCTAATCCATAATAAACATTAAAATTTTTTTGAAAAAATATAAATAGCCGGGCTCGGTGGCTCAGTCTGTAATCCCGCGCCTTTGGGAGGCTGAGGTGAGTGGATTGCCCTCGCCCGCGGGTTCGAGACCCGCTTGGGCAGTGAGACCTCATCTCTACAATAAATCAAAAACTCAGCTGGGCGTGGTGGCGCATGCCTATAATTCCAGCTACTCGGAAGGCTGAGGCGGAAGGATCGCCGGAGTCCAGCAGGTCGAGGCTGCGGTGGCTGGGAGCAGCCACTGCACTCCAGTCTGGGCAACCGAGGGAGACTCCAACTCAAAAAAAAAAAAATATATATATATATATATATATAAATAACATCACTCTCTTAAATATAACCAATTAGTTGTCCTTAGAATGCAATAAGAATCCTTTACTGAGGCTTTTACAGCCTTTAATTATCTAGTATTCCTGCCACTACAGCCTTACATCTTTCACTCTTTATTTCAGGATTCTCCAAATCTCCTTCAATAATAATTAAGTTTCAAATTTCATTTGAAAATGGCCTATTTCCTCATTTTAGTCATTGTCCTTTCACTACTACTAAACTGAAGGAGAGGCAACTCCATGGTGAAATCTTTGGGATTGAAATAAAATGCTGACAGGGATTGGGAGCAAAACTGAAGTTTTTTATTTTTATTTCTATTTTTCACTCTCTTAATTTTTATTTTGAAATTGTGGGGTACAATTCAGAGTTAGGTATACAAGTGTTCATTGTGCAAGTACCCTTGTAGATGAGGTGTGCCCCCCGCTTCCCCAGGTGGATATCAACTACCGTCAATCCCAGCTATCTCCCCCACCCTCCTCCCCTAAGTTTCCCGCTGCTTTCAATCCCTTTCCTAGAGTAATATGGTAGTTGTTCAAGGTAAATTTATGAGTGAGAACATATGATACTCATCTCTTTGCTTCTGTAAGAAATCACTCAATACTATAAACTCTAATTCTATCCACATTGCTGGGAAGTTCGTGATTTTGTACTTCCTTATGACTGCGTAATATTTCATTGTGTATATGTACCATAATTTAAAAATCCAGTCCTCTTTTGATGGGCAGTGCAGTTGTTTCTATGTGCTTGCTATTGTGAACAATGCTGTGATAAACACACGTGTGCAGGTATCTCTTTTATAGAGTGACCTGAGTTCTCCCAGGTATATTCCCAGTAGGGGGATTGTGGGATCATATGGAAGGTCAATTTTTCAGAGTTTTAGGAATCACCACACTGATTTCCACAGAGACTGTACTAGTTTACATTTCCAGCAACAGTGTAGAAGTGTCCCTCTTCGCCACATCTTCTCCAGCATGTTATTTTTTGAGCTATTGATGATGGCCATTATGACTGGAGTTAGGTGGTATCTCAGTGTAGTTATAATTTACATCTCCTTGATGACTAGTGAGGCTGAAATGTTTTTCATGTGTCTGTTGGCTGCTCGTATGTCTTCTTTTGTATTGGGGCTGTTTGTTTTTTTCTTTTCAGCACACTTGAATTCCTTGTAGTTCCTTGATGTTAGGCCTTTGTCAGACATGGAGTTGGCAAATATTTTTTCCCAGTCTGTGGGTTGTCTCCTTGCTCTCTTGATGGTTTCTTTGACTTTGCAGAAGCTTGTCAGTTTAATGAGGTCCCAGTTATCTATCTTATCTCTTATGGCCTGGGCACTTCGGATTTTGCTCAGGAATCAGTTTCAGTTCCTACTTCCATAAGAGTGTCTCCTGAGTTTTCTAAGTTTCTAAGTTGAAGTTTTAAGAAATAATCCTAGGTCCTTTAGTTTGCCTGAGTTCCTTCCTCCTGTTGAGTATCTAAATCAAAATAGATCTGTATCACAAGGAGTATTTGCTTTGTGAATTCGCTACTTTAATGTGTTTTTTTTTTCTAAATTAAGGTTTTCATATTCCTGCTAACAAAGAAAGTTCATGTTCCTTGTGATTTAAAACTCATGCTGCATTTACTAGGTTAAGTTTGAAAACTGTTTTTGCTTACCCCAAGTGACTTTACAAAGTCATGTTGCTTTCTTGGTCTCTCCTGCTGAAGAGATGATGTGCATCTCCAAAGTACTTTATAATTTAAGTAACTGCTATTGTCTTCTTGCAGCCATTTTTCTATCAAGCAGTAAGAAAACATTTCCATAGTCAGCAATAAAATCAGGTAGATTCTGACTAGTTTGGGTTTTTTTGTTTGTTTGTTTTTTAGCAAGAGAAGACAAAAATAAGGACTAGAATATATATTTCATGTGGAATCTTTTGTTGTTGTTCCTTCCATGAGTATATCTGCATCACTGTGGCATGTTGTATATGATATATGTCTGAGTGAGTCAGAGTAGGGAGATGAGGGTTGAAAATGAAAAAGGATTTAACCTATCATGAAAACCCCATTACCATGTGAAAATGCCTTTCTCTTCAAAGCTAACCTTTCTGACACTGCACACTACCCATGATTTGCAAAGCTACTGAAGACACATTGTGTGATATTACTGTAGGTAGCACATTTCCCTTGCATACAAAAGATGTAACTTAGAACCAACATTAATTTATTACTAGCTTTTGATGTCTATATTATTAAAAAAAACTTTCAATTTTTTAAAATTAAATTTAATATAGATGGTATTGGTTTGAACCACAACAATTAATAAGACTGTCTATATTTTCAGGTTACATATGCAAAGTGGTTTGTAGTATTTTAATGAAATTACAGGATGAAACACCTATTTGTTCCATTTCATGGTTGAGTGCTACAAAACTGGCACATCTAATGACATATTGATTGAGACTAGTAGAAATATGTGCAAAGAGTTTGGATTAATCCCAGGATATTTTCAAAGTTAAATCAGTTATTCCACTCAATCATTTTTTAAATATACAGTACTAGAAGTCATTATTTTCATCTGAAAGAGAAGAATAATAAAACCTACTATATCCGGTAATAGAAAATTAAATGTTATAAAAATTAATAGATAATTACCATTCAGTAGGTACTTGATAAGCAATCACTATAGTTATTTCACCAGCTCTCCTTCAAGATCATAGTTCTAGAGTAACAGCTTTTCTATCAGGAGCTTTGTGGAATCTATCCAGATGTGGAGATAAAGTTGGGAATTCTGTAAAGAAAGAAAGGCATCTGCTGAGCTCTCATAGCCTCTAAGAGGTAACCATTTTGTAGTTTTTATAATCAAAATTCACAAACAAAATTAAAGCCTGAGATTATGCCCAACATTTATATGCATTATAATGAGAATTTGTCATAGTTGAGATTTTTTAATAAACATGTTTTTAAAATTATAACTTACATTTCTCCAGTTTTATGCCAACTCATTTTCTAGGGATTTGGCATCACTTTATTTGTAATATCTAGAGGAAAAAAAAAGCCAGGAAGAGCTCCTCTGACATATGTTGGTAAGTCCAGGACATCACCCATAATCCCATGAACTCTCAGAGAGTCTCAGAGTCTCAGAGAGGTCAGCTCTCACCTCAATGTTCTACTCCTTGTGACTTTTTGATACTAATTAATGTTGTCTCTTGTGAACATTTTCTTCTCTCTTCTCCTTGTCAGTCGAAATGTCATATGTTCAATACAGTTGTGAGAAGCATATTTTACCAAGATTTTGTAGATGGTTAATGGAATGCTACTAGATAATGGCCTTATGAATTGTGTGAATTCAATTATATGAATCAAATTGCAAGACTTCAAATAATATGAAATTATTAAAAATCATTTTCTCAATTTCCCAGACACTCCTAGCACCAGCAAAACCTCAGTTGAAAATTTCCCTCTCCCACACTCTTCCCAAGATTTTTCTCTATGCTGTGATTATTTACCCCCTTTAGTTATTCACTAGATTATAGCAATAGACTCTATTAGTCTTAGTAGTTTTTCTCTTATTTTCTTTACACTTTCAGATTTTACTCTTTATTTTTTCTATGTGCTCTTTCTTACACACAAGCATGTCAAAATGGTCCAATCGTTTCTTAGACTCCCAGGGCCAAGTCCACATTTTTTGAATAGTACATGCAAGATTCTTGTTATCTGATCCACATCAGTTAAAGTCACTCTCCTATCAAATTCTCATAATACTTTCATATAACTCTCACAAAAGCTTCCTGAGGGATCTAATATATTGGGTACACAATTATAACTAACATCATCTTACTTCTCTCCAATAGACTGGAGTGTGAGCACCACAATTGACTTCACCATATGGATGGAGCCTGGCTCCCAAGGAGCAATTGATAAAAGCAACTCCTACATTTGCGTTAGGTTATGGTAGCTGTATTAGACAATTTCCAGAACCAATAGAACGTGTGTGTGTGTATGTGTGTGTTTACTACAATAAACTAGCTCACACAATTATGGATGTTGGCAAATTCCAAAGCCTACAGTGTAAGAGGGCAAGCTGGAGATACATGAGAGCTGATGGTATAGATCTGGTCTTAATCTGAAGGCCTGGAAGAGGTCAATGGTGTAGTTCAAGTCAAAAGACCAGCAAGCTCAATACCCAGAAAGAGTGATGCTGAAGTTTGACTCCAAAGGTAGCAAAGAAACTGATATGCCAGTTCAAATGCAGTCAGGCAAGAAGTCTCTTTGACTCGGGGGAAGGTCTGCATTTTTGTCTATTCAGGACTTCAAGTGATTAGATGAGGTCCACCTGCTTTGTGGAGGCAAATCCGATTACTTGGTCTATTGATTTAAATGTTAATATCACATAAAAATTCCCTCACAAAAACACTCAGTATAATCTTTTATCAAATATCTGTGCACCCTGTCACTCCGTCAGCTTGACACATGCAATTACCCTTACAGCAGCCCTGTGATTCCCAGTCACAACGAAATGATTTGGTTTTTCATTTAAGGTTAAACTAGATGTGAACAGATGCCAATGAACATCCATTTATCCAACATAATAATAAAGAGATATAACAACATTACAATGCATTTAATCAACCATGAACTAAGGAAAACTGGATTGTAGTTGAATATATGACATTGTAATACAAGTAAGTTAAAATTTTAAGAATGTGTAAGTTGATCATAATCATCAAGAAATAATTAGTTCCAGGTTCTGACCAAATCTGTGCCATATTTTACATATATTTTTTCACCAAAAGAGGGTTTAATTTGTACCAAAAACAAATTACACCTAGTGATGGGAAAAGCAAGCCACAGAACATTAATTTTGCTGAGGAGTAATAAAAACTAATACAATTTTCTTGGAATTTAGGTGAACTAGAATAAACAAGACCTTCTACTTTCCTGTGCTGCATTTGAAAATAACATTATGATTGATAGCAGACTTATAGGTGCCTAAATATTAGGAAAAATTTTTTTTCAAGGAAACTGAGAGTTTTAGTTACTGAAAAGAAAAAACCTTGACTCTTTTTTTTCCTTCCATTTTCACGTTCATTTGATTCAAAATACTTTGAAATATTTTAGAAAAAAGATTCTTAATTTTAAAGGCTGAAAAACAGATTTGTATTTTAGTAGATCAATTAATGTTTTGACTTTGGAAAGTTCTGCATGAACAGACATCTACCCAAAATAATTTCCCTTGGTTCCTCTTCCGCAGTGTCCTTTCAGGGGTTTATGTGATTTGTACTTCCAGTTTGTTAGAATAGCTCTTACAAAGCCTTTGAAAACAATGAAACACTGCTCAGGCTGGGCCATGAGAATAATACAAATGATGCTGGGATGCAATAGTCAACTGATGCTAACTTTCTGCATTCAAGTTCCTACAAGTTTATTTTTCTATAATGGCCAGGTGAAGGCTTTTCCAAATATAAGGGAGCATCTAACATCAAATCATATGTTTATTTGTATCTTACGTATTCAGTGCACCTTTTAAAAAACAGCGAACACTCAAAATTCTTTATTCTGCTTCCTGGAGTTACTGATATTTAATTCTGCACCTCACTAGTTAACAGTTGTCTTCTTCATATACACTTTATCCCAGACATTTAACAAATATCTGTCAAACAAAACTTGTCCTCATAGTGAAGGTAGAAAATTGAAGGTTTGTTGGGAACAAATGAAGGTGGCTTTGCTAGTTTCTGCTAATAACCAGGTATGAAATGGTTTTACATAGAGTGAGCCATAACAATAGGTAGTAAGAACAAAATGTTTATTTCTATATTAGACATCAGTCTAGATGTGACTCTTGCAAATGTAGCAGCAGATGGCTAACTTTTCCATTAGAAGTTCTCATATGTTGAACAGGGGACAGCGGAAGAGAACGGAGACCCCGAATGTCTAGGTTATGAATATTTAAAAAGTAATTCCTTAATGAACAGAATAGCTATAGTTTAAATACATATATTAATAAATCAAGACAGGTCTGAAAATCGATTATGAGCACTTAGCAAATAAAAATATAAATAACAACGCTGAGGGCCCCTCACCGTTGATGAGGCCAAGCATCATGAAATCCAGAACATCGGCACGCACTGAAAGGAAAGAACAGGCAAAAACACTGACTAACTATATATTTACTTCTAACAAAACAAAAGCTACATATTTCTGTATAGAATGCATATATGTGCTTATAGATTGATGTATAAAATAGGCTTCTTGTAGTTTTTTGGTTTTTGTTGTTTTTTTTTTTGAGTTGGAGTCTCACTCTGTCGCCCAGACAGGAGTGCAGTGGCCGCTCCCGGCCACCGCAGCCTCGACCTACTGGGCTCCGGCGATCCTTCCGCCTCAGCCTTCCTAGTTGCCGGAATTACAGGTGCGCGCTACCACGCCCGGCTGATTTTTTGATTTACTGTAGAGATGAGGTCTCGCCAAGTTGCCCAGGCGAGTCTCGAACCCGCGGGCTCAGGCATTCCACTCACCTCAGCCTCCCAAGGCATGGGATTACAGGATGAGCCACCGAGCCCGGCTGGTTTCTTGTATTTTTAACCAACTTTGACAGAATTCAACCAACCGAAGTAAAGAAGATCTAAGATCCACCCCAATTATGGCTAATTGGAAAGAAATTCCTTACTATGGGAGTAGACTGTTACATGGTGACTTCTGTAACCCTGACTATGCATAAGCAATAACTGGCTAACTAAGGTTGAATCTCTAATACACACAGGGTGGTTCTGGCAGATGTTGAGGTGAGGACGACAACATATGAGGTCTGACAATTAACTTTGCGAACTTGCCACCAGGTGTTCATGTTGGCAGCACAAACGATGGGATAAGATTTCATAACCGAGGTATATCAGCGTCTCATGGCTATGATTGTGTCGACATGTGGCGGTGTCTTGCTGACTGGCGGTCATTACCGTTGCATGTTTTTGTGTGCTGTGGTGAGAATGTCGGAGCTTGAATTAGAGCACCAAGGAAGCATTAAATTTCTTGTTGAAAATGGCAAGAATGGAAGTGAAATCAGGAATATGTTAGTCCAAGTTCATGAGGATAATGCCATGAAGAAAATGGCAGTAGCTGGGCTCGGTGCCTCAGCCTGTAATCCCGCGCCTTTGGGAGGCTGAGGTGGGTGGATTGCCTGAGCCTGCGGGTTTGAGACCCGCCTGGGCAGCGAGACCTCATCTCTACAATAAATCAAAAAATCAGCCGGGCGTGGTAGCGCATGCCTGTAATTCCAGCTACTTGGAAGGCTGAGGCGGAAGGATCGCCGGAGCCCAGCAGGTCGAGGCTGTGGTGGCCGAGAGCGGCCACTGCACTCCAGTCTGGGCGACAGAGTGAGACTCCAATTCAAAAAAAAAGAAAAGAAAAGAAAATGGCAGTGTACAAATGGATTTAATGTTTTTTTTCAGAGGGAAGAGAAAGTCACTGATGAAGAAGAGGTCAGGACAGAGAAGCAGAACTGACAAAACATTGCAAAAATTTGTCAAATTTTGTGTTAAGATTGTTAGCTGACTGTAAGAAGCATAACAGACCAAATAAACATCAACAGAGAAACAGGAAAATCTTAACTGAAAATCTTGGCATGAGAAAGGTGTGTGCGAAAATAGTCCCGAAATAGCTCTTACATCACAATGGACCAGTTCACACGGCACTATCTGTGAGAATATTTTTAGCCAGTTAACAAATAACTATATTGGAGCACCTCCCTCCTCACCAGATGTGGCCCCTAGTGACTTTTTTGTTTAACCAAGGATAAAGGAAATATTGGAAGGAAGACATTTTGATTACATTCAGGACATCAAGGGAAGGACTATGACAGCTCTGATCACCATTCCAGAAAAAGAGTTCCAAAATTGCTTACACAATTGTACGAGGTACGAGCATCAGTGCAAAGTTTCCCAAGGGGAGCACTTTGAAGGTGACCAGAGTGATATACAGCAATGAAGTATGCAGCACTTTTTCTAGGATGAGTTCACAAACTTAGTTGTCACATCTCGTATTTTCTGAAATTTACTACTTGATAAATGATGGATATAGGAAACACTTGAAGGTAACTACATAACTTGCTAAATTATTTGATCTATAGGTCTATGTTCTACCTTTCTACAAGTCTTCACTATTTCATTTATGTTTTTGAATCCACTAACATTGCACTTTATTATTTTTATTTTATACTATTTTATAACTTAAATCTTCCTCCAGTTTGATATTGCATAAAAAAGGCACACATTCACACATCCACATAAATATTGATTAGAAGAGAAACAGATTTAACTCTTCGAGAGTGCTTTAAAGTGATAAAAGAACATTAGTCACCATAAGGTGACTAAAGAAAAAGAAAACAAATAAATAACTGTAATGGAAGGAAATAGAAGTAATAAATCTTAAAAGACTGCTGAAAATTGTAGAAAACAAACTCCAACAAATAAGTTTTTCAGCAATTACATCAACAGAGCCCATTTAAGCTCAAGGAAAAATCACAAATCCATATGCTTTCATGATGGGAATGACCTCTGAGGCCGTATAGTCCTTTCTTTAGCTACTGAAGATTGCAGTCTACTTTAATTCACAATTTATTTTTCCTCTTGTTTACCTTAGTAGACAATATAAACAGACACAGGATGAAATGGCCTTCAGAGAGTACAATCAGCAATACACCATGGTCCAACTCCACCAAGGCTGATTCTGTAAAGAGTACATATAAATTATCAACAAATCATTGACTAGAGGCAGATAATTCACAGAAAGATAATGTCCTCAGAGATGTCAAATTGTCTTCATAGGTAAGAACTAATGTTTCATCTAAAAAGTTTAAGAAGTTTAGATAAGATTATTCCCTAAACCAATGGAGAGAGATAAATGTATGTAAAGCTCCAGCATTTATTTACTTCTTCCCTAATCATTTGTAATATATATATATTTTTAGTTTTACATTTTTCTGGACAAGATTGGACCTCAGTAAATGTCTTCTAATGACAATTATTTTCTCGATATTAGCAGTGTAACTTTGTTATAGGATGATCTTGCTTCTCTATTTCTGCCACATCTTCCTTGATGTTTTGAATGAATTGTTGCACTATCTTTTTCTTTTTTTTTTTTTTTTTTGAGTTGGAGTCTCACTCTGTCGCCCAGACTGGAGTGCAGTGGCCACTCCCAGCCACCACAGCCCCGACCTGCTGGGCTCCAGCCATCCTTCCACCTCAGCCTTCCGAGTAGCCGGAATTACAGGGATGTGTTACCACGCCCAGCTGATTTTTTGATTTATTGTAGAGATGAGGTCTCGTCAAGTTGCCCAGGCAGGTCTCGAATCCGCGGGCTCAGGAAATCCACTCACCTCAGTCCCCCAAAGGCACGGGATTATAGGCTGAGCCACCGAGCCCAGCTGCACTGTCTTCTTAATACCACAGTATCTGTGATAAAATGAGTACTGGTTTCAGAGTCAGCTCCATTCTCAGTTCCTTCACTTATTTTGGTGTGACCTTGAATCATTCAGTGTCTCTAGTCCTTAGTTTCCCTTGTATCCTTCACACAAATATGAAATAGCAATGTATAAGTTAGAAATTTAATTAACTACATGTAACAAAAATAACCACAATTACTGACTTCAACAAGGGTCGATGTTTTCATTCTAAATTCCGTGGAGTGCACTACAGTTGCTGATTCAAGTCGTTTTTGATGCAAGCAGAAATCTAAACTGTGTTTGTGTTCCTATCCTATTATTCTTAGAGTGTTGAATTTTGTCCCAGTATTTGTTATCTTGAAGTCCCCAGATGGCTTCTGACAATCCACATTTATTATTATAGCGTACATGGCAGGAAGCAGAGGAGGAGAGATGCTGTCGGGTTTATCTCCTTATGTTTCCTTTTATTGGGAAAGTAGAAATTTTATCAGATTCACCCTACCACCCAGAAGTTTTCTTAGTTATCACTGCCAATAATTTAGACATATGCTCAGCCCCTGGCTTTCAGAAAGGCTCAGATACCCAAGAACATGACTGCCTTGATTCATTTTGGCCAATTATAATCCATCACAAGATTGGCCATTTTGAAAAAACAAACAAATGCACACATAAGTAACAGAATATGTCACTGACTCATGGACTTTGAAGAGTTGGCATGAGAGTTCATTGAGAATATATTTAAATATTACTCCAAAATAAATGCTAAATAAATGTAAGTCATATTATTTAGAGTTATGTGTCTGCTTATGTGTTCTAGCATATCTTGGGGATATTAATTGGTATCTGAAGACAGAATTAATATTGCTTCATCCACATGCATCACATGCTACCTAAATTAGTGAACTTGGAAGCAATATGCTAGGAATTAGCATAGCACATTTACACTTAAGCCCTGAACTTCTGTGTATCTTTGTGTGCTGACATTTGTTTGAAAACACTCAAATTTTAAAACCTGGAACTATGGGAGTTTTGTTTCTGAATTAACAATTTAGGTTATTAATTTTTAGGTATTTTTTGAATAATATACTAAGTATATGGTCACTCATGTGGCAAGATAAATACTAAAGGTTCTTTGGCATGAAACATAAAATCTTTGAATACACATAACCTTTTGTTTCTTGCTTTGCTGATAATGTACTGTGTGTTCTGTTCTCTACTTCCAATATCATCTTCACATGACCTTTCCAATATATTTAAAGGAAAGACAAATCCTTTATCTGACACAGGTGGAGAGTAATGACCTAAAATTAATAGTCACTTTTTATTCTTCAGAAGATAAATACTGCCAGTATTTAAACATATTTGCATAAGATAATACATTTCAGTAGTAAGAAATAAGCCTAACTTTCTTAATTTTAAAAAAAAGCAAGCCATAACTTCCTTGAAATAAAAATAAAACTAAAATAAGGGTGTCTGAATTTAAAAAAACACACACAATATAATAGGTCAGTTGACTTGTAGAAAATATGTCATTATGATCATTTTCTAAAGTCCATTCTACTGAAAATGATTGAGATGCCATTTATGATACATTGAAATGAATTTAGGTCCATGAATCCTAGGAAAAAATGGTAGAGACAACATTACAAATATTTCTGTTTGTTTTTGTTTTTCCCTCCTACCTCATAGATACTTTAATTAATTAATATACTGGGAGTCTACAAGACAAAAAGAAAAAGGCAAACAGTGTTTCTTAAGCTTAATTTGTCAAAGAACCTCCGTAGAAACAAATATTGCACAGGACCCGTGCTTAGAGAAACATATGTTGGAAAACACTGGCTAAGTAACTCTGTTCGGAAATATGACCAACTGGAAGACATGGCTTATATTATTGAACAAAAAGGCTAAGCAGAACAATTATAGCTAAGCAGAAGAAAACATCTAGGCAAAAGGGGCTCTAAATCCAATCATATGAATGCAGAATGTGAAAGGGAAGCAACCAGTACCGGAGCAGAACATTTGAACATATAGATAAAATGCAGCCCCTACAGTTTAAAGAGATGACTTTTCCATGGAAGGGCAGAGACTTCAGTCACATAATATTACCATAGATAGTTAATCCTGAGAAATAAATAAATTAAGAGCACCAAAGTAAGGAAATGGCCTTCAAATATATAACAGAACATAAGAGCCAAGCACAGAGATTCAGATTTGGATTGCATAAATGAATTAATTATTTGTCCATGGTTGTTAAGACCTACTGGAGACATATGTTAGAACCCACTGTATGTTTTTGTTGTTGTAATTTTAGTTCATTATATAGTATTCTAAAGGTATGATCTATGAGGTCAACACAAAATGTAGATTCAAATATTTGTATAAATTATTTGATCATTTTTAAACACTTTAAGCTTAAATATACTCTATAAATTCTCATAATATATGGATACTGGGCTGTATTAATTTTGCTCGGTTATTAGATATAGAGGTTTAAAAAATAAAAATGTAGAAAACCTAATAAAGTATTTCACAACATTTTTCTCTGTATTCCTACATAGTATATTAATCCCTATATAGACAGCAATTTTTATTAAAAACTATATCAAATAATGATATACAAATGTTTAGGTGACTTTCACATTTCTTCTTTTTAATGGTCTATAAAATTCACTAGAATACAAACTTCATGTATTCTTAGATCTTTTCTGTTCTCATTAATGTAGTCTACAGATCCTTACGGTGCATAGTAAATAGGTGTTCAATACATAGTTGTTGAATACATAAATAAAATTACATTTCAGTCATACTCAATAACAAGCAAACACATAGATACAAACACACCTGTGCATAAAACTGAGTAATTTCTGCTTCTTGGGGTACTGATTGTCTAGTTCTCCAAAAATGTGCATCCCATTATGAAGTTTACATTAAGTATTGTCACATGCAAATATTTATTTATTTAGGGAAGTACCAAAAAGAATTTATGAAAATAAAAATAAATCAATTGCTCCCAAAGAAAACATTCTTCATGCCTGTCCTATTTAAACTTAGGAAATCTCAAGTCAACTTTATAAATGTAAGTAGCGTTCTGGAAACACAAAATGTGATTAGTATATTCTAATTAGGGAATTGTTGACAATCATTATACCAGGCAAGAAAGTCTTAGTATGGAGGAATTCAACACTCCCCCTTAGTCTTAAAGGTGAGATGAACTACCGGGTGATCAATTTAAAATAAGCTATGAAAACAAAAAAGCAAACACATTGAACTTTCAGATAACTATTGAATTAGCAATTTTTCCTCATGGAACTGTCTTATAAATCACACAGAACATCAATCTTTATGATATGTCTGAATTCTGCCTGTGACACCCTTGAAAAATAGGCCATTAGGCCTCTGTCCAAATATGGTACTTGAAATGTTGTCGAGTCAAATATTATTAAAATGTTTATTTCTTTTTATTTTTTTCAAGTTGGAGTCTCACTCCGTTGCCCAGTCTGGAGTGCAGTGGCATGCTCATGGCCACCACAGCCTCAACCTGCTGGGCTCAGGTGATCCCTCTGCCTCAGCCTTCCAAGTAGCTGGAACTACAGGCATGCGCCACCATGCCTAGCTAATTTTTTAAAATTTATTGTAGAGATGAAGTCTCGCCAAGTTGTCCAGGTTGTTCTTGAACCCATAGGCTCAGGCAATCCTCTCACCTCGACCTCCTAAAGTGCTGGGATGTCAGGCTTGAGCCATTGCACCCAGCATAAAATGTTCATATCTTTTAACTGAACAGTAATTGACTCTTTGCATTACCCCAAAGATGGAAAGATGGTGTAAGAAAAACACCTGACAACATAACTACTGCATGTACTACAAACAATGTAATGGTAGAAAAAAAAGTGTAATCCTTTTTTCTCACTCATTACAAGTTTCAGGGCTAAAACTTCTATGATGGAAGACAGATTAAAAAGAAAACATGCATAAAAATTATGAAATAAATTTTATATGACACAGGAACTTTAAAGAAAGACCCTCAGAAACAAGGAAAGCTTTATATTTTCATAGACAGTCATGTAGAAGTATAATTAGAGGACAAAAGGGTATGATCTATTTGTGACAAATGGTGCAAGTGGTGACTTAGCAAGGACTGTCCAGATTCTTCTTGGCATCACTGTGTGGCACTTCTTTTCTCTGGGTACAAGGCAGGACAACTGTCACAAGATGGTCTTTGGGGAGAAGGGAAGGAGAAAGTCAGAGAGTGACCTTTCTAGGTTTTATGTCCCGCTACTCATAAAAGGGTGAGTTGATGACCCTTCTTCTGCTGTTTTCTGAAATGACAAGGGCCATATTTTGGGGTAACAAATTTTGAACTCCATTATAACCATATATGAGCATGTTTTTCCCTCATGATGCTGCATTTTATTAGATTTTTTTAGATTAGAAAATATACTTTATTTAAAAATAAATTAGAGAGAGACACACACATACAGAGAGAGAGAGAAAAAAAGCAAGTGAGAGAGAGAAGGTTGAGCTCCCCAAGACAGGAGATGGTAGATTATTTTTTTAAAGTTTACTTTTCCTATTAGTTGTAACTTATTCTGATGAATGTAGCAAAAGTACGAAAAAAAAAAAAAACAGAGAGAGACAATCTTCTGCTTTTAAAAGACCATGTGTGGCCAGGTTCGGCGGCTCAGCTTGGAATCCCAGCACTCTGGGAGGCCGAGACGAGTGAACTGCCTGAACCTGTAGGTTCAGGACCAGGCCGGGCAACTTAGCAAAACCTCGTCTCTACAATAAATAAAAAATTAGCCAGGTGTGGTAGTGCACACCTGTAGTTCTGGCTCCTTGGAAGACTGAGGTGGAAGGATCACTGGAGCCCAGCAGGTGGATGCTGGGGTGGCCATGAATGTGTCACTGCTCTCCAGCCTGGGCAACAGAGTGATATTCTGACTCAAAAAAAAAAAAAAAAGAAAAAAGAAAAAGACCATGTGATGCATTGACCTCCAAAGAAGCCCAGGTAGATGATGCATTAAAGGTTTTAATCCTTCCTATGTAAACTTCTATGTGGCCCTAGGCTAAATGCTAAAAACAACTCAGAGTAAAACTAAGTGTCAACACTATGTTAATTAACACTGTGTTGATACTATGCAGTGTTAACACTCTTCATACTTTCACATTGTAAGCTTAAGTAGACACTAAGTTACTAAGTGATAACTAATGACCAATCTTTGTAAGAGCCTGGTCAACAGGGAAACAACTAATAAACAAATCGATGAAGGAGTACAGTAATTAAAAAATCATAAATCTCTTAATGAAAAGGAACCTGGTTGTGATTGAGTCTATCTTCAATAAAATGCCTAAACACTGCATCTAATACTCCTGATAAATGATCACCCAGTCTACTAATAAGCACTCATCATCTATTCTATAGTGATAATGTAATCATAAAAACACATACATTAAAGAGGTGATGTGTACATTAAAAAATATCAGAGGCAGTGTATCTAGGAGTGATAGAAAAAATGATACTTTAATACAAAAATTTTCAGAACTCTTTAGTTCAGAAATTGACCTACCATGCATTTTAACATCTAAGACTGGCTTTCAGTTTTTATTGTTAAATTGAACATACAAAATGTGAACAAATTTTTAAAAATTTAACTTATAGGATAGGGTACTACTTAGCTTCTTTTGCTATTTCAATTTCTATCGAAATTATTTTCAAGTAAAAATGAATCTTCAGCCAGGCTCGGTGGCTCAATCTGTAATCCCGTGCCTTGGGAGGCTGAGGTGAGTGGATTGCCTGAGCCCACAGTTTTGAGACCTGCCTGGGCAACTTGGTGAGACCTCATCTCTACAATAAAAAAAAAAAAATTGGTAAAAAACAGGTAGCGCGAGCCTGTAGTTCCAGCTACTTGGAAGGCTGAGGCAGAAGGATTACCGGAGCCCAGCAGGTTAAGGCTGAGGTGGCCGGGAGCGGCCACTGCACTCCAGTCTGGGCGACAGAGTGAGACTCCAACTCAAAAAAAAAAAAATGAATCTTCAAAAGTAGTGAGAACCATGTTACATAAAATATGCCTATTCATATAATATTTTGTAAGAGCTGAGACACTTTTAAATGTATTTCCTGAACCATAAAATCATCTGATCACACACACACACACACACACACACACACACACACATCTCATATATTTTTAAAATTCTACAAGAAAATAAGACTATGTAGTGAAGAGGAAAATTAAAAGCACTATATAAAACACTACAACTTATAGTATTTGTAACAAGTAAGAAGTACATTAAAGTATAATTACTCATGTTTTTTCTTTTTCTTATCTTTCGTTAGCATACATTTTGTTTTACTTTGTTTTGTTTTGAATGTACTTGCTCCTAGGTTATTTGTATAGAAATAGCAAATGGTAACAAGCAAAGATAATCACAAGAGACTAAGACACCTAAGACACCCTATCAAATTTAAAAGTATATAAAACAGAAAATATTTGCCTGTCCAGTATTGAACTACTAAAGAAGTTATAATGGGAAATGAATAATTACCTCAAGAAAGTTACAGAATAGTGTTAAAACCTAGAAACACGGGCTATTAGTTTCAAGCTACATTTCCCCTGGGTGTCTTTGTTGTTGGTTTTGTTTCTTGCCAATATGAAGGAGGCGGCTGAAAGTCTGACCATTAATTCCGACAACCTTAGGGATATAGGGAAACCAAAGTTTTAACTCAGTGCAGAAGCCTACATTGCACCCTTCCCCAAAGTTTCAGTTGAAAACTAGAATAATATTCTAGCATAGAAATAATTTTAAAAATCCCTTCAAAGAAATGCAGTCCAACATTGGAAAACATTGCTGGCCCAGAAAAGCTCAATTCTTGAAATTGGAATAAAGTTACCCTGCATTGTTAGTCTGTAGAGTCATTTGGTAGAAGTAAATGAAAATCCTTTCTGGGAACAATTATAAATATCCTTAATCTTGAGTTATTTCTATATATAATTCTTAAATACCATTTCATGACAATCAATTAAAGACAGTTTGTAAAAAAGAAAGCAGGACAAGAAAGTTACTTACCATTAAGCCATTTTTTTTTCTAGTTTACTGACTCAAACTAGGTAATTATATTTCGGTTTTCTAGAAATTTATATTTCCAGTATCCTTCCATACATAAAGTTCCTACATGATACTATTATTAAAATACTAACATAGCATAGTTTGCTTGAGTGATGAAAGTTTATTTATGTTATTGTAAGAGAGTATGTGGTAGCTTCCAAGTGAACTCCTAGTTGGAAGAGAGGGGTGCACAGTGGCTTGCATGTACAGGTCATAATCCATTTCAGGAGCTATTGTTCACATCAGTAAGAATTTAAACTAAGTCCTCTTTTGCCACAATCTATAGAAATTCTACAATTCAATGCAAAGAGAACATGCACTTTAAGAATACATCAAGCAAACAACTAAATAGAAAGAAAAAAAAATCAGCCTTAATTTAATCAGCATGAAAGGAAAAGAATTGCAAATCTTGGAAATACCATACACATATGATACTTCTAGAGGATGAAAAATAAGATACCTGCAGGTTCCTGGTATGACATGATATGAGCCCTGATATAAGAAAATGATATTTCAGCAGAGTGTGAAAAATAAACACATATAATAAATAGAAAAAAATACCAAATCTGGACTTACGAAGAGGATTTCAGATTAGACAGAAGATAAAATACCCCATCCACAATGGATATTAAAAGTAATTATGTTGAGAAAAGTATGAAAGTGTACTGAGTTTCAGTTTATTTTTATAGAATTAATTCAATATTAAATTACTTCAGGGTAAATACAGAAAAATTGCAGGAATATATTTTAGTTATCACCTCTTTTACACTTTTGCTTTTATATCTTACATATAGTACATTATAAACTCAACAATGTAATTGAGAAATCTAGTAAGAATAAATGATAACACAAGTCAACTGCAGAAAGACTACCATGAATAGACGTGTCTCTAAAGAAGATATCCGTATGACCAACAAGCAAATTAAAAGATGTCAACATCACTGCAAATGCAAATCAAAACCACAATAAGAAACCACCTTACACCTGGTATGATGGCTACTATCCAGTAAACAAAAAATTACAAGGGCTGGCAATGATGTAGAGAAATTGAAACCTTTGTACATAGTTAAAATGTAAAATTATGCAGCTGCTGTGAAAAGACAGTATGACACAAAAATTTTAAAATATAATTACTATCAAGGCTCGGTTGCTCAGCCTATAATCCCTTGCTTTGGGAGGCTGAGGTGAGTGGATTACCTGAGCTCGCGGGTTCGAGACCCGCCTGGGCAACTTGACGAGACCTAATCTCTACAATAAATCAAAAAATTAGCCAGGCGTGGTAGCGTGCACCTGTAGTTTTAGCTACTTGGAAGGCTGAGGCTGAAGGATCGCCGGAACCCAGCAGGTTGAGGCTGCAGTGGCCGGGAGCGGCCACTGCACTCCAGTCTGGGCTACAGAGTGAGACTCCAACTCAAAAAAAAAAAATTATATATATCTAATTACTATATGACACAGTAATTCCATCTCAGGACCCATCCCCCAAAGAATTGAAATAAGAGATCTTATTCTCTTATTTTACACCCATGGTCATAGTAGCATTATTTACAATAACCAAGGGGAAAGTGGCCCCAAAGTATCGATGGATGGGTGAATTCATTATAAAAAATGTGGTATATGCAATAAATAAAATATCATTCAGTCTTAAAGCATAATAAAATTCTGACACTTCCTACAGCACTTATGAATCTGGAGGTCATTATTTTAAGTGAAATAAGCCAGTCAAGAATGAATATGATTTCACATGTTACATATATGAGCCTCCTAGAATGGTCAAACTCATAGACAGAAAATAGAATGTTGGTTCCCAGAAGCTGTGGAAGGGAGTGGAAACTAGTGGGACACTGCCAGGGGATGGGGACACATAACATCTCTAAGGACACATAACATCTGATGCTAAACCAGGGGAAATGAGGACCAGTGGGAAGCCCAGACTTCACCTGCATATAGACCATTTATGTATCTAATCCTGGCATATACTCCACATCTTTAAAATAAAAATAAACAGCACTTTGGAAGGCCGAGGTGATAGGATTGCCTGAGCCCGGGGGCTCTAGATCAGCCAGGGCAATTTGGTGGGAACTTATCTCTATAAAATATCAAAAAATTAGCCATGTGTGGTAGCATGTACTTGTACTTCTGGCTATAGAAGAAGACCTGAGACCAGCAGGTGGAGGCTGCAGTGAGTGTGAGTGTAGCACTGCACTCCAGCCTGGGCAACAGAGTGAGACTCTGACTCAAAAAATAAAATGAAATGGAATAAAATAAAATAACAGATACAGAGTTTTGATTTTACAAGATGAAAAGAGTCTAGGAGATGAATGGAGGTGATGATTGTACAGCAGTGTGAGTGTACTTAATGCCACTGACCAATTTAACAACTGGTTAAAATGGTAAACTCTGCATTATGTATGTTTTACTGCAGTTTTATAAAAAGAGTAGATGAGGACATTAAGAGTAGATGATGGAGATTAAACTTTAATCCACACATCCTACAATTTGATGTCGGCGACCTTCTGTTTTCTGCTGTGTGTTATGTAGCACCTGCACGACACTGTAAGGTCCATAACAGCACCTTTTGCTCCTTGTTTCAGTAGCTAGAATAACTTTTGACTGATAATGCTGTCTCTACTAGAACGCACTTGGGATTTTTTTTTTTTTTTTTTTTTTTGCTTGGCTCACTGTGACAAAGGCAGAAGTTAAACACCTGCCAGAAACTTCTCACTGGAAAACTTCCTTATTTTTGGAATCTACACATTATACATATTCAGATATTTTTGTCAAAGTGGTGATGAGTACTTTCTTCAATTAAAAGCTATATTTCTAATGCAAATCTTAGAAAAGTATGTCACTTATTTACAGGATTAATATACTTAACATAAATACAAAAAATAAAAAGTTAACTAGAAGACACTTATCTGTAACATTTAACAATTATTTTGACTCATGCACCATCAAGCTGCATTGCTGAATAGCTCATAACATTTTTGAGTGATGATTAATAAGCCAATTAATACTAAAATTGTATGACTATTTCTTCCTTCTGATAAACAGTGACATGAAAACAATATCATAGTCTTATTCTCAAGTGAAATGGAAATTTAAACTAATTTTAATTTTTTATCATCAAAACTTTGAGTAGCATAATTTAAATAATAAAATCAGTGATAAAATAAAAATTTAAACTAATTTTAATTTTTATCAGAACTTTGAGTAGCATAATTTAAATAATAAAATCAGTGATATAAATAAAAATATATATTTTTCTAAATGTGATCTTGCTTTCCAAATCAGTTGTTACTGATTTGTTACAACTGATTTGTTACAACTTGAGCAATGAAAGATAATTAAATACTGGTATCTAGAAGTCACAAGTTGCTAAAGTGATTGTGGGACTTTAAGTCATTTTGAAGTGGCTTCAATAATATTATTAATACAATGTATATATTATATGTATATATAAAATGTAAAATGTATATATGCAAACAATAGACATATATATTTGATCTGCTAAGCAAGAGTGAATGATTCCAAAGTGTTGCATGACCACTCTACAACATGCAGCATGTTGTTACTTAAAAAAAAACAATAACTTAAAAAAGATAAGTGACCGACATCTGGGTACAAAATAATATATTTCTTTTTCATGTAATAAATTTTATGTTTGAAGCACTTGAAAGAGGTGTGTTATTCTTTCATTTATAAATTTTATGTTGCCTACTCTATTTAATTAAAACAAGGAGAATGTTGATTAGCAGGTAAGCAATTGAATAGATCAGTAATTTTTAAATTACAAGTTTTATAAATAAAGGAGAAAGACTTGATTGAGAATTACTATGGATGAGTCTACTTTAAGTCAAGTGTTTATGGGGAGTCTTTTTTAGAAAATAACATTTAAACTGACACCTAGTGTATGAGAAACAAATGCACAGATATTGCATAGGCAGAGAGAACAGCCAGTACATTGGGGTGGGGAAAAGTCCAGTCCACTTGTGTTACAGAAAGTAAGCCAATGTTATTGCACATGTTTATCATGAGGATACAGGATGAAAGTGAGGTCAGAGACAAAGACAGAAGTCAGATCATAATATTCCACTGTAAAGTGTTAGCTGTCTGGGAATCTGAGTTAGATAATAATAAAAGAATGGACCAATTAGCAGTGGAACCTGAGGTTGAAAAGTCCCTCTATACTGAGCTATCATAATGAACCAACACTAATAAGCAGTAGAAGCCGATCAGGCAAGTATGGAGAATGGACTGGACACCAGTGAGAATTAAAAACACCGTGAAATCTAAGCCAAGGTACAATAGAGAAAGATGGCTTGTGTGGCATGTCCTTAGATCCTCATGTGTCCTGCCGGATTTGGTTTTCTAATTTTAATAATCTTGGGTCATAATGAGAGTAAACGTTTACCTAGGTAAACCACACATGGCACAAGACAGGAGTAGGAAGGAGCACCCAACACTTGGGTGACTGCAAGGAGGATGAGGAAGCAAGCAAGCCTAAGAAGAAAATGCCAGAAAGACAGAAACTGGAAAAAGTTTTGCCATGGGAGCCAAGAAAAACATTCTTGAAATAAATAAAGCCCCAAATTATGGAATAAACTGTCAAAACCTTATCAGGAAAATAAACAACAATGAGGAAATTAGTAAATTAGGTGGTAGATGATACAAAGAAAAGAAGATGATAAAGAGACTTCATCTGATGGAAGATATTAAAGGAGAAGGATTCATATCACAGCCTGAAATGAACAGCTTGGAAACCAGCAAGCTGCAGAGGACTGTGGATTCCTAACATGCAGTGAAAGAATGCATCAGCAACCTGGCACATGATCCGAGAAGATAAAAAGAACGCATTGTTTATTGACCACACACTTTGGACAAGACATTTTGCGTTGTAATCTGGTAACTACAAATGTTCTGGAGCTCAATTTATTAGCCATGTGCCCTTGGACAATTTACTTTCCCTTTGTGTTTCCATAAACTAATTGTAATTTTGGTGAGGTTTAACTGTGGCTGGCACACAATTAGTACTACATAAATGATAGCCATTATTATTATTATTTATTTATATTCATAGAAATCTTACTAAATAAGAAGTATCATTTTGACTTTATAAATGAGGAAAAAGGAAGCTGAGGAAAGCTAAGCTGTCTTGCTGCAAACCCAACTGGTACATGGTAGATGAAGATTAAAATCTCGGTCCTTCAGTTCAAGAGCTCCTGGTCTGGCCTCTGTGCCTTAATTTCCAAGAGAAAACTACATCATCTTCTCAGTTTGTAATGACTCATGAGGTATGTAGCATTTTAAGATGAGATAAAAATTTTTCCCTCAAAGAAAACTGCTAAGAATTGTTCCAGGTGGTAATTCCACAACCAACCAAGTAAGTTACTGTGTGCACAGTTCTATTCCAGCTTAGGGAATACAATGCAATAATCAAAATACCAACCACAGAGATTAAATATCAAAGCTGAAGTCAGGAGGAGAAGAGAATTATTCTCTTTTAAGAGACATCACTGTGGTGAATTTATTGCATTTGAGAGTTCGCTTCAGAATCTTTAAAATTTTGTCAGTATCTCAATAGGAGACCTACCTATCCGGGATAAACTAACATTGACCAAGACTCTGAAAACGTGTTCAAATCTGTCTAAATTTTAAAGGAAACTTGTTTGAAATATTAAATGCACCCCTACAACAAACTTCACTTAGCTATTTACATCAGAGGTTTAAATTAGAATGAGAAAAAATGCAATTGTTATGAATTGTATACTATAGTTCATCAATGCTCTCTCTTTAAGAGATAAAGATGTGATCCATTTTATGGAAAATGTCTGGATAGCCGAGCAGGGCCCTTAAAATTTTACTTTGTATTTATTCTTTTGTAACAAGACATTTTGGAAAAAAAATTACAAGCTTCTTGAAAGTTTAGCTATGCATAAATTTATTTTAAAGAGATCTCAACATAGCCAACACATATAAATAATAATTATTAAATAATTGTAAAGAAAGTAATTACACTCATTAAAAACCTCGGCACATGATCACAAAATATATTTTGAAACAAGTCAGAAATTATATGACTCTAATAACATTTGGTTGGGAATTTAGCACAGAAGGAAGCCAAAGAGCCAAACCATCATACAGCAATTAAATTTGTACAAAATGTTAATGACTCAATTAGTTAAATGCAGAAACAATTTTGAAAATTCTATCCTGATTTAGAAATCAAGGTGTTAGTCATCAAACACTTGCTGGGTGACAGGCTGTTTCTGGCAACATAGCAAAACCTACAGACATAGCATTTTATCATGAATCATTGATCATAGTTACAGTTCACATAAAACAATATTTTTATGGCCACAAGAATTAAACTGGGAGATGCCATAGCTAAAATGCTTTGAATTTTTTAGAAATGAGTGGTGTACAAAGAAAGAAATATAAATTTTAAGCACCTACATTGAACTAAACAATGTACTTGACACTTTAAATATATGAACTCATTTCTATATGTTGGATATACAAAAATTTATTTATTGATACATAATATTTTACATATTATAGGGTACACATGAGTATTTTTTACATTCATACGATGTGTAATGATCAAGTCAGGACACCTGAGGTATCCATCATCTTGAGTAGTTACCATTTTTATGTGTTGTAAACATTTCAAATTTTGTCCTCTAAATACCTTGCAATATACAATATATATTTGCTAACTATAGTCATCTTGCTCTGCTGTGAAATATAACTTATTTCTTCTGTCTAAATGTTGTTTGTTCCCATGACTAACCTCTCTTCCTTCCACAGGGAAAATAATAATTTCAAGCGATTACCTGCACTTGCATGTTTATTGATGTACTATACACAATAGCAAATACATGGAATCAACCTAAATATCCATAAACCGATGAATGGATAAAGAAAACGGTGTGTGTGTGTGTATCACACACACACACACACACACACACACAAAAATACTATTTGGTCATAAAAAATAATGAAATTATGTCATTTGTAACAACATGGATGAAAGCAGAATTCATTATGTTAAATGAAAAAATCCATATGCAAAAGACAATATCACATGTTATCACTCATATGTGGGAGCAAAAAAAGTTGATTTCATGAAGGCAGACAATGACATAGTAGATACTAAAGGCTGAGGATGCTGTGTAGGTATACAAAAAATTTCAATATAAGAATAACCTATAACAAGCAGATGTTTTCTATAAAATGAGATGTAATGAAACACTTAATTATTTACTTTTGTAGCGGTTATGTGAAAATTTATATTTAGTTAAAAAATGTTAGGCTTTTATCCGGAAATGTTAGTTGATTACTTTAGATATTAGCTAAAATATCAATTACCTACAGAAACTGTATTTCTAGAAGTTACATAGAAAAACATACCTCCCTCAGTTAAACGAAGAGAAGACATTGGAATATCAGAAGATACCAAACTTTTACTTTGAGATATTAAACTAAATGATCATTAATCTAAAAGATCATTTTTAAAATTTTAAATAGGTTATATGGAATAAACCTATTTTTACAGTTTTTTTTTACTGGATGCTATTAGTAAAAGAACATGCACTGATCTTTATCCTTCTTTGCTAAAGACTACAGTCTCACAGTTCCAATAAGCATGGATTTATTTTCTATTTTCTTCTATATTTAAATATAAACTGCTGGCTCTGAGTAGTCTGGCAATGAAACATTTCCAGAAGCAAAGCACAGTCTATACAGTTCAAATAATTCTTTTATGGTTGCTTTTAGAAATACTGAACTCACAAAAATTACATTTTTTTCTATTTCTTTCAATATATTAGTGAGTTTACATATATCAGTTTTACCTCATTGAGAAGTCAGTATATAAAGCAATTAATTATAGACTAAATAATACAAACTTTATTTTCCTTTTTCTGATTTTCACAGTTTGACAGTGAGCCATTTGTTTTAAGTTAGGTAATGTATTTTTATCATTTAATGTAATCTTTCTTTAATGTACACTAAAACCTTCTCCATCTATGTCATTAAGAAAAATGGTGAGTCAGTTTACAAGCAAGATTGGCTAAAACAAAGGAACATTAAAAACATAATACACATGTCATACACATTTTAATTTGAAATATATAGATATACTTTAGTTTCAGATGGAGATTTTTTCTAGGTTAAGAAATTGAAAACTCTCAAACATCTAGGCATAGATTGAACATATCTCAAAATGGTGAGAGCCATTTATGAGAAACCCACAACCAGCATACACCTAAACAGAGAGAAATTGGAACCATTTCCCCTGAAAACTCGAAAAATACAAGGAAGTCCACTCTCACCCCTCCAATTAAACATAGTTTTGGAAGTCATAGCTAGAGCAATAAGAGAAGAGAAGGCAATTAGGGGTATCCAAATAGGAAAAGAGGAAATCAAGTAATCCTGTTTCACAAACGACATGATTCTATACCTCAAAAACCGAAGGGAATCTGTCAAAAACCTCCTTGCACTGATAAAGAACTTTGGCAAAGTCTCAGGGTATAAAATAAATATGCAAAAGACAATTGTATTTCTATACACCAATAATAAACAAACAGAAACTCAAATAAAAAGCACAATCCCATTCACAATAGTCACAAAAAAATGAAATACCTGGCATCTTCCTAACCAGAGATGTGAAAGACCTTACAATGAAAATTTAAAAACACTGCTCAAAGAAATTAAAGATGACGCAAACAAAATGCACAAAATATTCCATGCTCATGGATTGAAAGAATCAACATTGTTAAAAGTCCATTCTACCTAAGGCAATCTACAGATTTAATGCAATACCCAACAAATTATCAGCAACATTCTTCTCAGACCTAGAAACAACAATACAGGAATTCATATGGAAATATAAACAACCAGGAATAGCCAAAATAATCTGCAGCAAAAAACAAAAACAAAAAAGTAGGAGATATCACACTCCCAAGACTTTAAACTTTATTATAAGCTACAATAATCAAAACAGCCTGGCATTGGTACAAGTACAGACATATAGACCAATGGAATAGAATTGAGATTCCAGAAGCAAAATCTCAATTTCTCAACCAACTTATCTTTGACAAAGCCTCTACCACCACCCCTGGGGAGAGGAGAACCTATTCAGTAAATGATGCTGGGAAAACCGGCTGACCACATGCAGAAGATTGAAGCAGGACCCCTACCTATCCCATACACAAAAATCAACTCTAAATGGATCAGAGACCTAAACATAAAACCTGAAACAATAAGAACCTTAAAAAATGCAGGAGACACCCTTATGGAATTGGAACTGGCAACAAATTCCTGATCAAAATCCCGAGTGCCCATGTCATAAGAGATAAGATAGACAAGTGGGACCTCATCAAACTGAAAAGCTTCTACAAAGCCAAAGAAACCATCAAGGGTGCAGAGAGACAGCCCACAGACTGGGAAAAAGTATTTGCCAACTCCAGGTCTGGCAAAGGCCTAACATCTAGGATCTATAAGGAACACAAATGTGCTGAAAAGAAAAAAACAAACAGCCCCATTGAAAAGTGGGCAAAAGATATGAATATATGAATAGGCAGTTCTCAAAAGAAGATGTATGAGCAGCCAACAGATACGTGAAAAATGTTCAACCTCACTAGTCATCAAAGAAATGAGAATTACAACTACACTGAGATATCACCTAACTCCAGTCAGAATGGCCATCATCAATAATTCAAAAAATAACAGATGTTGAAGAAGATGTGGTGCAAAGGGAACACATCTACACTATTGGTGGGAATGTAAACTAGCACAGCCTCTGTGGAAAACAGTGTGGCAATTCCTAAAAGTTCTAAAAATTGACCTTCCATACAACCCCGCAATCCCCCTACTGGGAATATACCCAGAAGAACTCAAATAACTCTATAAAAAGGATACTTGTACACATACTTTTATGGCAGCATTGTTCACAATACCAAGAACATGTAACCAACCGTGCTGTCCATCAAAAGAGGACTGGATTTAAAAATTGTGATACACAATCGATTATTACACAGTCATAAAGAAGAACAAAATCATGAACTTCACGGCAACCTAGGTGAACTTAAAGTCTGAGTGTTCTATCACAGAAGCAAGGAACTGAGAATCACATGCTCTCAGTCATAAGTCGACCATGAACAACTATCGTAATCTTATAAGGAAAGGATTGACAGTAGCAGGAAACTCTGGGGGTGTGGAGGGGGAGTGGGATTGTCAGTCGTTGGAATCTGCCTGAGGAAAGGAGGGCACACCTCATCAGCAAGGGTACCTGTATAATGAATATTTGTATACCTAACCCTAAATTGTACTCCACAATTTTAAAATAAAAAATTTAAAAGTTAAAAAAATGCTGGTATATATAATCTTTTCAAGTACAAACTACATATGTAATGTGCCAAAGCTTCTTTCACATAGACATACATTTTAAAACATTTGACAATCTATTTGAATATAAAATATTATTAGACTGTTCTGATGTTCAGGCCCATGTATGTGCTTTTATTTATTTTTAACAAGTACTATTATATAATTTTGTTACATATTTAAGTTTGTGATCCTCTGCATTAACAGATTATGTTAAGAAATTAAATGATTTTCAATCCTGCACCCAACCCTAGGTGTGACTTGGGCCTCATAAGCTTGACTAGGTTTTTGAAAGTACCAGATTTTTAGTCAAAATAATAATTTTATATGTGTAGCTATAAAACAAGTAGGAAGTTAGAGATGTGGTCTAGCACTGTCATAACAAAATTAACTACTCTTCTCCATGTCTGAAGCCAGTATAATTCTACAGAATGATTCAGTTATCTTATACCTTGCCACACAGTGCTTGCTTTACTTTAAAATAGTTAATTATCCTTCTCTGTCTGATAAGCCTAAATCAGCTTTCAGGACTCAGTTCAAGCTATCGTCACTTGTGTAGACTTATTTGTGCTTGTTTACTCTTTCCAATATTAGTCCATATCTCTTTGTATAAGCTTTTGCCATAATAACTGCCATTTTATGTAAATATTTTCTGTCAAAAACATTTATTCCAAGAAAATGTGCAACATAGAAATGAAGATCACCTTTAGTGACTCGCAAAGATAGTGACATTCAGTGGGTGCTCAAGAACTGCTTATTTTAATCACACAAAGATGTTTAGTCACAATGGGTATGAGAATCTGAAATCATTTCTGAGCCTCATTAAGGTCACATTTAATAGCAGAGAATGGGGGACTTTTAACTCACCTTTAATTAGCTATTTATCTGCCTTCTCTAAACCACTACTAATGTCTTCCAGTGTCCCTTAACTATTAGGAAAAAAATATGCAAAACTAAAATAATGATAAATAATATGACATTATTCATATACTGATACTCAAAAGCACAAATATAGTAAATTTCCTAAATTATAAATGACAGAAAGCACAATAATCCATCAAATAAGAAGCAACATGAAACATTGCATTAAATAACACAAGCCATAAAAATTGTGAAATATAAATATTTGATTTCCCCCCGAAAAATGTAAGCTTCTCAAATCTTACTTCAAAATCAAAGACATATAACCAAACTAAGCAATGTGTACAACCGTATGGATACAATTAACTTTGTCATATCAGGTTGTGCTTTTCTCTTCTAATACCTAACAAAAAGTCCAGGATATCCCTGTTGCAAAATAGCCTGTTTCTTGATCTTTGTTCCCATCTCCTTCTCATCCAAACCCCTGCTCAAATAGGTGCCATGCCCCAAGTTCTTGAAGCTCTGCTCTTCAATTATACATGAAGTCAAAAAATATATATATATACTTAGGACAAAAAAGAAAGGTATGGGGATTTCATCTGGAGCAATCATAGCCAGGTTAATCAGGTGCAGTCTTACTATCAAAACTTCAGACACAGACCCTAAAGCAAACTCAGATTTTGGGCTCTTTGATGATTAGTTAGATTCAGAGCTTCCAAGGCTAGAGTCTGAATTAAAACAGTGTCTGCAGTGAGAAAATGAGGTCAGGGTCACTAGGGACCAGTGTTGAGTAGTCTAAGCAAGCTCCAGGTTGCAAGAAATTATGACAAGCAGTAAGAAAAAGTAATTTTAAATAATTACCCTCAAGCACCAGTAACATACAAAGAATTCCTGGGAACATTAGCAAAATCTTGGTGCCTAAAATTTTCTTCTCTTAAAATGAACTCATTTCATATATACAAAATTATTTAAGCTCATTATATTATGATTATACAACTTACAATCCTTTAAACAAGTGAGGAAAATGAAACACAGAGAAGTAAAATAACTTATCAAAAGCAAACAAATAAACAAACAAAACAAATTGATGGTTAATAAATACTGAAGGTGCCACACAGGCAGCTTGTTTCCAGAGCCTACACAGTTCTTCCCAATGCTATGTCATATATAACTGATCTAAATGGTACAAATCTCTTGTGTGCTTCTCTTACTTTAGACATTGTAAGATTGGTAATAGGTACTTGGTGAAACATACACCTTGCCTTATAACAAAAAAGAGGGGAAGAGAGTTTGGAAGGGAGCTAAAATTAAATGGAGTAGAAGGGTTTCCAAAATCCAATTACTTAATGAGACAAAAAAAATGCATGATTAACTTTGTTTTTTATAGATAAATAGCAAAAAACAGGGAAGAATGTCACCATATGGACCTGGATGTAAGCCATATATTGTTAAATCCTTGGAGATAAAAAAAAAAAATTCATGGCGATCAAAAAAAAGCAACTACCTTTAAATTAAATATTTTTGCCATTATGATAGTTCCATAAATTAAACTGAGACTCTCTTAATACAAACTCAAATTTTCATTAACATTCGAATATGCTAACATGGATGACTAAAGCAGAATGCAAAAGGTGATCAAATATCTTAAACCCCATTTCTTCTAATTTCAAGAACAGGTGAAGAATTGTTTTTAATGGAGAGTCAATTTATTCTAAATAGAAAAGAGAGGTAATTATCATTTACACTTATGTAGCTATAGAATACAATTTATACCTAAAATAAACCTTAGAGAGTCAATGCCCTGCAGATGAGAATATTGAAACTAAGAAAGGTTAATTGACTTCCCAAAAGTCTCATAACTGATTAGAAAAGAACCAAGGTTTGACTTTGTTTCGTGTCAAGAGTGCACACCAGAAGAAGCGCTTCTTCAGTGTAAAACCAATTATAGCACAAAAAGAGAGTGGCACACACACAAAGAGATAAAGCAAGCATAAGTTGAAACAAAACCTTCTTACGATGTAGAAGTTGTTAAAGAATGCACATTTGCTCCGAGATGCAAAGTTTTAAATAAAAGATTGTTTTATTCATAAATTTTCTGTAGTCTTATTCTATCACTTCACATATAGCAATTATAAAACAATATTACTGGTTGGGAAGATGGCAGCCGAGCCAGTCGGACTATGTGAGTTCCCATGTGAGTGAATGAGTGTATGGAAAATTTTGTGTGTGTGCCGGCGAGTGAGTGGGGGTGTGAGTGACTGACTGGGTGAGGTCTAGGGAGCTAGCGGCCAGGGCTCTCCTGGAGCAGTGACTAGTGACACAGCTGCTGAGCTTGGACCTTAGTGACTCCCAGGACACAAAATTCAAGTGCCATTTTCTTTTTCTATTTTTTTTTAAATCAACAAACCCTCCCTGGGAAGAAAATGCTGTGAAAGGCAGGCTAAGTGGGGGCTCGTGAGCAAATGGCCAGGCCCCTGGTGCAACAACTGGTACTGCGGCTTCTCTGCCTCATCCCAGGTTTGTCCCAGGTCCATGAAGCTGAGTGTCATTATTTTTTTTTTTTAGATAAACAAAAATTTTTCTGTGAAAAAGTGGTGGGGAGAAACCATCGCCCCAGACTCTCCCTCACCAATGAAATAAGAGAGAGACGGTTGACTCCTGGCTTTGCCTCACCACTTCAGTATCTGGCAGGGGCTCTGGCAGGGGCTGTGGCGGGAGTACAGAGGCAAGTTCCCACAGAAGAGGACAAGAGAGGCACACCACCACCATCTTGAAGGCAGGACAGGAAAGTGCTGTGACTTAATCACCATGGAGCAACAGACCTGATCTCTGTGACTGGCAGATCAACTACTCAGGGTTTGATCGTGGCCCAGAGGGACTATCTTGAGAGCACAAACTTCAGAGGGGCCTGATGAGTGCTGAGTTCCAGGTGGCCCACCCCTTACCCTGATTTAGCCATGGGACAAAGGGTGTGACCAGAAAAGGATGAGGAAGAACTCCAAAGAGATCAGTGGTGAGTCCGGGGTTGACACAAACCCCCTCATCCCCAGCAATCCTCAGAACATCAGACCCACAGCTGGGCCATGACTGCAAAGGACAAACTCAGGCAGCCTGGACATAAGTCATAAAAGGAGAACTCCATTCCAGGATAGGCCTGGCTGGGGCACCCCACCCCCACCCCCCACCGTGAGTACATACCTGGGGAAGAGACAATCCTGTACCTCCCCACTGGAGGCGATCTCCCTGATCATATGAGAGTGAGAGGGGAGGACTGTAGCCCTACTCACCTCCATGGCTCCTCCTCCTTCCCTGCTTCAAACACTGAGGAGAGAGTGAAAGGGATGGTTCTACAGGAGAGACTTGTTACAGGAACAATTACAGCGCCTGCCACAAGAGGGCAAGGTTATTTTTTAATTTCCATTTTTGTTTAATTTTTAGAAAATTTGTGACTGTTGGTTAATTTATTTTTAAAATATTTTCCCTTTGTGCATGAATGTGTAAGTGTGCATCCCCCGGATATTTTTTTCTTTTCTTTTTCTGTTTCATTCTTCTTTTATTTGTTATTTTCTGTTTATGTGTGTAAGTGAATGATTGAGTGTTCATCTTTCAATTTTGTTGTTGTTTTGTTGTTTGTTTTTGTTCTTTTATTCTTCTGGGGTTTTTTTAATTTTCATTTTTTATAGCTTAAGGTATATGTCAATATACGTGTGAGGGTTCGATCTATTTCCCTTTCTTTTCCTTCCAGTCTTTTTGCTTTTCTATTCACTTTATGCTAGGCATGTGTTGCGTGTGTTTAGTTTTCTTGATTTATTTATTTTTTGTTGCTGCTTGTTTTGTTCTACTTTTTTGTTATTCCAGTTTGTTTGGGGGTGTGTGTGTATGTCTGTGTGTGTGTGTGTGCTTGTGTGTGTTCAATTGCTTTTTGCATTATTTTATGCTTTGCATCATCATATAGAGAGGTGGTGGGGAGTGGGTCTCAGGGAACTCATACCACAATAAGTGAGCATTGTAATTTGCAAGTAGTTTCTGAATCCTAGTTCCCCATTCCTATTTTTTTAGAATTTTAAAAACTACAAGAGACAGCAAAGCTTCCCATTCACCACCCTACTTCAAAATACAACAAATCCAGAGCCCAGATCAGGGAAGAATAGAGGACTGAGCAAACATCAGAAGGGAAAACCTCTCCCACTGACACTGAATAACAGAACAAAACTGATAAACAATAGATTTGTCACAAATGAAGAAAAACCAAAGGAAGACAGACCTCAGGCAACTTCAAGTGTACCAAAAACAAAACTCCTGAAAAACCAGACCTTGATTCCCAAACAATGGAAGTCACCAACGACTGGCACCAGAATATGACAGGGATTAGGGAATGGATGGAAAGGGTGAATAAGACTCAAAAGACAAGATGCAACACTGAAAGAACTTGTAACAGAAATTTTGGCAGTAAAATATTCATCCAATAAATAAATAACAAGATGACAAGCATGGAAAGCAGAATTAATCTAGTTGAAGAAAGAATCTCAGAACATGGAATTAACCAGATCTGTAAAAAACAAAGAAGATTCAGAATGAAAGAACAAAGCCTACAAGAGATGTGCATTTATATCAAGAGTCAAAACCTATGCCTGATGGTATCCCAGAAGACAAATGGGAAATGGAGAACAATATGGAGCAAATATTACAGGAGGTAATTCAAGAAAACTATCCCTATCTCACCAGAGATGTGACCAGCCAAGTACAAGAGGTACAGAGAACCCATACAAGACATCAAATGAAAAGATCAACCCCTAGACACATTGTAATTCACCTACACAAAATAAGCACACAAGAAATATTCCTAAAGGCAGCAAGAGAGAAAGGTCAGACTATCTACCAGGGAGAACCAATCAGAATAGCAACAGACCTATCAGCAGAAACACTACAAGCAAGAAGAGGCTGGAGCCAGGTATTCAAAGTCCTCAAAAATAAACAATTTCAAGCAATAATTTCCTGCCCAGCCAAGCTCAGCTTCATCAGTGATGGAGAATAAAATCTTTCCCAGACATCCTATCCCTAAGAGATTATGCAGCTTCCACACCAGCTCTACAGGAGACACTTAAAAATGAATTAAGCACAGAAGAAAGAAAAAAAAAAAGAATGACCACACATGTCCCAAGTGAACAGTAGAGCACAGAATCAACAGAGAATGCAGCGCAACAAGAAACTTAAAAACACACACATACATCAGCCCCAAAGCCAAAAGAAAACAAGCAAATAAAGAAAAAATTTTATAAGAAACTCATGACAGTTTAAACAATCACATTTCTGTAATCAGCCTGAATGTGAATGGACTAAATGCACCACTAAAAAGACACAGACTGGCAAACTGGATAAGAAGCCATGACCCAATTATCTGCTGCATCCAGGAGACTTATCTCACTACAAGGGATGCACACAGACTCAAAGTTAAAGAATGGAAAACAAGTTTCCAGGCAAATGAATCACAAAAGTAGGCAGAAGTTATGCTCTTATTATCAAACAAAACAACATGTAAGCTCTCAAAAATTTAAAAAAGATGCAAAATGACACTACATAATGATAAAAGTTTCAATCCATCAACAAGAAATATCCATCCTAAGCATATATGCAACCAACACAGGAGTACCAGCAATTATAAAGCAACTACTAAGTAAACTAAAAAAAAATATTGACTCAAACACCATTATAGCAGGGGACTTGAATGCCCCACTAGCAGCCCTAGATAGATCATCAAGGTAAAAAATCAACAAGGAGATCCAGAACCTAAACTTGACACTCAATCAAATGGACTTAATAGATACCACCCAACAACCACAGAATATACATTCTATTCATCAGCACATGGAACATACCCCAAGATTGATCACATCCTTAGCCATAAATCAAGCATAAAAAAAGACCATAAGGTTGAAATTTTGTCATGCACATTCTAGACCACAGTGGAATAAAAATAAATATCAACACTAACAAAATATCCTCAAAGCCCACAAAGACATGGACACTAAACAGCATGATGCTGAACAACTACTGGGTCAACACAAATCAAAGCAGAAATTTAAAGATTCCTGGAAACAAATGAAAATGAAGAAACATCTTACCAAAACATCTGGCATGCCATGAAAACAGTTCTAAGAGGGGATTTTACATATCTATGAACACACATCAATGATATGGAAAGATCACAAGTGGAGAGACTAACAAATCACCTAAGGGGGCTGGATAGAGAAGACCACCAAAACCCCAACTTTAGCAGAAGAATCCACATCACCAAATAAGAGCCCAAATATGGGACACAGAAGACAAAATATCATAGAAAACATCAACAAAATAAAAAGGTGGTTCTTTGAAAGAATTTAAAAAAAAATTGATGGACCCCTAGGCAGAATGACCAAGAAAAGGAGGGAAAAAGCCCAAAGAAACACAATCAGAAATACAAAAGATTGAATCACAACTGACCCTGAAGAAATACAAAGATTATCAGAGATTACTATATACACCTAGATGGAAACAAATTTGATGACCTAAATGAAATGGAGAACTTTCTGACATCACATAACCTCCCCATGTTGTAACAAGATAACCTCGAGACACTAAATAGACCAATAGCAACCCAGGAAATTGACCCTGTCATATGAAATCTACCTACAAATAAAAAAACCCTGGACCAGATGGCTTTCCAGCAGAACTCTACAAAATGTACAAGGAGGAGTTGATACCAATCCTATTGAAAGTATACCAGGGGTAGGAACTTAAGATGGCCACCGGACAGGTCGGACTGTAAGAGTCTCTGCAAAAGCAAGGACCCGTAAAGACTCTCTGCATGAGTAGGTATGCACTGGTGGGGGAATGAAAGTATGTCTCCTGAGAAAAGCCTGTCGAATCCAACTGATTCTCATTGCCTGGTGCCTGACCCACACCATCACCTGTTATGATGGATCAGCTGGATTCCCAAATATGATCGGTGGAGGGAGAGGATCAGGGAGAGTTGGACAGGAGGCCCATGCCCAGTGAGGAGATGCCAGCTTCAGCTATTTTCTCTGTTCCAGGACCAGGCAGAGATCTGCATTGCCCTGCCCAGCTCCGCCCAGCTCTGCCCAGCCTCTAACTTGGGACCTAAGGTAATCTCACCAAACTGGAAGAGAAGCAGCCCCTCTCCATGCTGGATCGGACACAGACAGGCCAGATCTGAGTGGCAGACTTGACAGGGAAAAAGCAGGTGAGTCCAGATCTGAACTACCTTCCTTCCAAAGTAGGCCTGGGGCATCTGACCCATGGTGAGAGCCACCCTATCTGCTTGCGCTGAAAGCAGAGGGGAGGGATGAGAGATCAGAGCTGAAAGGACATTGGACAGGATCAACTTCAGAGTGAGTTTGGTTCCTTGTTTTTATTTATTCCTATTTTTATTTTTTGTCTGTTTGTTTTGCTCATTTTTGTTTTAGTATTCTTCTCTTTATGCTTTTGATAATGTTTTCATACTTGCTTTTTTTCTGCATTTTTACTGCATTTTACTGCATTTTCTGCATTTACTTATTTTACTGCATTTTTCCCCTATTCTTTAGACTTCCTGTCTGTGTATGGGAAGAGTACATCAATAGGCAGGTTTTTGTTAGACTGGGCATTTGTATGATTATCTGTTTGTTTTAGTTTGTTTTTGTTTTTGTTTTTTGTTTTTGTTCTTTTCTGTCTTTGTGTCTCTTTTCATTTGTTAGTTGGTACATCTGTCTGTTTTCCCTCTTATTCTTCTCTCTCTTCACCTTCCTTTTGTCCCCTGTCCTTCCTTTTTCCATTATCTTCCTTTTTCTTACATCATTTTGCTTCCAGGGAGCAAACCCATACCCCCACTGTATGGACAGATTGTAAGGCAGTGGGAAGCGGGTTACAGGGTGCCCATATACCTGTTGGTGGATACTGGGATATGTAGATAGATTTTGAATCACAGCTTACCCCTCAACTAAATCTCAACACTGCAAAAAGTACAGCCTCCAACCCACAGTTCAGCTTCAGAATTAAACCAAGACAGAGAATCCACATAAGGAAGAATAAGAGCCTGAGCATACAGAAGTAAAAGCAATCCCACCATCCCTGAACAACAGATTTAAAGAAAAGGGAGGGAAAAAAGGTTGGGGGGAAGAAAACTTGCACAAATGAAGAAAAACTAAAAGAAGAATATTGTCTCACACAGACCCCTGGGAGTTCAGACACTGAGGAAACAGACTTTGGAACACAAACAATGAAGATCCCCAGAATGACTGGTCTCAAACTACAAATCCAGATATCAAGACTTTAATAGAAAGAATAAAAAGAACTGAGGAGAGACAAGAGGAAAATATGAAGGAATTGATAACTGAGATAACAGCAGTAAAGAATACGGTGAATGAAATACACAACAAACTGATAAGCATGGAAAACAGAATTAGCCAAGCAGAAGAGAGAATCTCAGAGCTTGAGGACCAAAGTATAGAACTAACCCAAACTGTCAAAAACATAGGAAAGAAGCTTAAAAAGACAAAACAAAGCCTTCAAGAGATGAGCGATTATTTCAAGAGGCCGAACCTAAGAGTAATTGGATTTCCTGAGGCAGAAAGGGAGACAGAGACCATTCTGGAAAAGATATTACATGAAATTATTCAAGAAAACTTCTCTCATCTCATCAGTTATGCAACCATTCAAACACAAGAGATTCAGAGAACACCAGCAAGACAACAAATGAGAAGACCAACTCCTAGTGACAGAGTAATTCACCTAAACAAAGGAGGTATAAAAGAAAAATCCTAGAGAAAGTATTTCAGGCAATTGAGAAAGACAGAATTCTCCCAAAATCATTTTATGAAGCTAACATCACACTGCTAACCAAACCTGGTAAAGATCCAACAAAAAAAAGAGAACTACAGGCCAATATCCCTTATGAACATGGATGCAAAATTCCTCAACAAGATTCTAGCAAATCGGATCCAAAAACACATCTCAAAAATCATCCACCTTGACCAAGTAGGCTTCATCCCCAAGATGCAGGGCTGGTTCAACATTTCCAAGACCACAAATGTAATCATAGACATCAACAGATGTAAAAACAATAACTACATTATTATATCAAAAAAAAGTTTTTGATAAAATCGAGCATCCCTTCTTGATAAAAACCCTCAAACACCTAGGTATAGAAGGAACATACCTCAAAATAGTAAGTGCCATCTATGATAAACCCACAGCTAACATATTGTTAAATGGACAGAAACTGAAAACATATCCCCTCAAAACTAGAGCAAGACATATGTGCCCACCCTCACCGCTCTTGTTCAACATTGTGTTGGAAGTTCTAGCTTGGGCAATTAGACAAGAGAAGGAAATCAGGTGTCTCCAAATAGGAAAAGAGGAAGCCTAGTTATCCCTCTTTGTTGATAATATTATCCTACACCTTGAAAATCCAAGATAATCCTTGAAAAACCTGCTTACTCTAATAAAAGACTTTTGCAAAGTCTAAGGGTATGAAATAAATGTGCAAAAGACTGTTGCATTCCTATACACCAACAACAAGCAGGCAGAGACCAAATTAAAAGCACAATCCCATTCACAATAGCTACCAGAAAAGTGAAATACTCCGGCATCTTCCTAACCAGAGAAGTGAAGGATCTTTACAATGAGAACTACAAAACACTGCCCAAAGAAATCCAAGAAGATACAAACAAATGGGAAAATAATCCATGCTCATGGATAGGAAGAATCAACATTGTTAAAATGTTCATCTTACCACTGGCAATCTACAGATTCAACACAATACCCATTAAGTTACCCATATAATTCTTCTCAGACCTGGAAATGACAATACACAAATTCATATGGAAACATAACCAACCACAAACAGCCGAAACAATCCTTAGCAAAAGAAACAAAGCCGGAGGTACCACACTTCCAGAGTTCAAACTTTAATAAAAGGTTTCAGTAATCAAAACAGCCTAGTACTGGTACAAGAACAGAGAGGGAGTTATTTGCCACTATGAATAAATCAAGTTGTTTAAATAAACACATTTTTAAAGGATTAATAGGGAATATATCCATAATCTCATACAACTACTTAGTTTTATAGACAAGAAAACTGAGAACCAGGAAATTAAGAAAGTTTCCAATTCAGGCTACCGTAATATTAATCTTTCATATCCCATAGAATAAAAATCATCCTAATTTTGGTAATGCTTTTCTGCCATTTTTAGTGTGCCCTCTGACACATTTCTTCACCAAGTGACATATTTGATCCACAGAGCTTGGATAAAAAGTTTTCTTTTTAATTTTTATTTTACCCATAAGAATAAAAAGGAAGACTGAAAGCAAAAACACAAAATTTTACTTTTTTTTTTTTTTTTTTATTCATGAGGGTGGATAGTCCTCAAATTACCTACCAACTGGAAGCTGAAAGTACTCTGAAGAAGAGTTTTTCTCTTAATGTCTTTTTCTCCCAATAACATTTATTTTTATACCTTCCAGTTAAAAATGGATAAAGTAATGTCACACACATACCATTTTCACAGCTGCAATTTCTAAAACAATGAGCCCCATAAAAATCATTCGTAATAATTGTATTTCTTACAAATCAGCCTGCATATAGTTTTAAAAATACTCTAATGAATCATTACCTGACTCTTTATTGGCTCACATCTGGAGTGACATTTTCCATATCTTCAACTTATTAAACTTTCACTCCCTGGCCATTTCAGGGTCCTCTGTGTGTTGTTATAGTGACTGATAACTTCGTTCTGACAAGACCTTTCATCACAATGAAACAAAGTTCATTAGCGGCAAAGACTGTGCTCTAAGTTTTCAAATATGTATAGAAAGAGAAGTAAACTGTCTTTCAAATAGACATTTCTCAAATATATGAAGTTTTGTTATTTGCAAAATCGAATGGAACATCAATCATCGGGATGACAGCTAAGCCACTTGTGATATATTAGAAGAAACACGGGAGGGAGGGTTTCAAGATGACTGACAAGATGCATCTGCTACTCACCACTTCTGCAGAGACGACCCAAAAAGTGGGTATATAATCACACTTCAAATAGGCCATTTAAGAGAAAACATTAAAATTCAGCAAAGAAGTGACAGGAAGCACTGAAAGCAAAAAAGAGTTAAATGTGGTGTCCAGTTCAGTTGGGATCAGCTAGGCATCTGAAGTGGCTTTCCTACGTGAGAAAAAGTAAGAGACCTTCAGTGGTTCACATTCCTATCATCGCCATGGGATAGCCCTTCAAACCTCATGGGCCCCAAAACTCTCATAAGAAACCATAGGAAGGTATTGCTCAGAGAGATAGATCACACTGGGTCCCAACAAACCCAAGTTTTAAGTAGCTCCAGCAGACATCATTTTAAGAGTATAGGCCCCAGCAGACTGCATCTTAACCTGCAGGCAATATTGAGTCAGGAGACGCAAGCAATGATTCCATCTCTTCCAACAAAGAGGCAGTCATCCATTTTTAAAGATTTCAACTACTTCAATAGCTTTGAGGGGTAAAAATGTTTTTGGTCTGGGCTTTAAGTGTATCTGCCACTCCCACCTGTGCATGTTGTAACCAGTGGGTAATTTTGGACCCTCTACCATCTCCCTCCTCCTTTTGAGTCTTCAGTGTCCACCATACCATTCTTTTTGTTTTTGTATATCCTTAGATAAGCTTTCACTTATAAATGAGAACATGAGTTGTTTGGTTTTCTGTTTCAGAGTTGATTCACTTAAGGTGATGTTCTCCAGTTCCATCCAAATTGCTGCAAAAAACTAAACAACAAAAAACATGATTTCATTCTTTTTGATAACTGAATAGTATTCCATGGTGTATGTATAATACATTTTCATTATCCAGTGATTGGGGATGGGCATTTGGGTTTATTCCAAATCTTGGCAATTGTGAATTTTACTGCAGTGAACTTGCACGTACAGGTATCCTTTTAATATAATGACCTCTGTTCCTTTGGGTAAATACCAAGTAGGGGAATTGCAGGATCAAATGATAGATCGATTGTTTGATAAATCTCCATACTAATTTCCATATAGGTTGTACTAATGTATACTCCTACCAATAGTGTTCAATTGCTCCCTTTTCACGCATTCATGCTGGCATCTATTGCTTTTTGATTTTTTTATTAATGACCATCCAGATTGGTGTAAGGTCACATCTCATTGTGTTTTTATTAATAGTTTGCATTTCCTTGTGATGAGTGATGTCGAACTTTTTTTTTTTTCATATTTTTATTGGTCATTTGTATATCTTCTTTGGAAATATATCTGTTTGCCCACTTTTTATTGGCGTTATTTGCTTTTTTCTTGTTGAGTTCTTTATAGGTTCCAGATATTAATCTTTTGTCATATGTATAGTCTGCAAATATCTTCTCCCATTTTGTAGGTTGTCTCTGTTGATTATTTTTTATTATACAGAATTTTTTTAGTTTAATTAAGTCCCACTTTGTTTTAGTTTTCATTGAATTTGTTTTGGGGTTTTAGTAATGCATTCTTTGTGTAGACCAAAGTCCGGGATATTTTTTCCTAGGTTTCCTTCAAGGATTTGTATGGTATTAGGTCTGATACTTAAGTCTTTTATCCATTTTGAGTTAATTTTGTATATGGGGAAAAATAGGGATCAAGTTTTATTTTTCTGCCTGTATTTATCCAATTTCCCCAGCACCATTTCAGGAATAGCGTGCCCTTTCCCCAGTGTGTGTTTTTGTCTCCTTTGTCAGAGATTAGTTGATTGTAGATATTTGGGTTTATTTCTGAATTTTCTATTCTATTCCATTGGTTTATGTGTCTGTTCTTGTACAAGTACCATGCTGTTTTGATTTCTAGCATAGTTTGAAGTAAGGTAATGTGATACCTCAAGCTTTGTTCTTATTGCTTGGTATTACTGTGGATATTCTGGCTTTTTTTATGTTCCATATGAATTTTATGACCATTTTTTCTAATTCTGTGAAAAATGACATCGGTACTTTGATAGAGATTGCATCAACCTATCTCTGTATGCTGAAAATATGATCTTTAGTTTAAAGAATCCTAAGACTTCTCCAAAAGACTCCTGAACTTGATAAATGAATTTGATAAAGTTTCAGGATACAAAATCAACACATTAGAATCAATAGCACTACTATGCACCAATTGCAACCAAGCTGAGAATCAAATCAAGAACTCAATACCATGTATAAGAGCAGCCAAAAAGATAAAATACCAAGGAATACATTTAACCAAGGAGGTGAAAGATCTCTACAAGGAAAACTACAAAACCCTGATGAAAGCAATTGTAGAGGATACAAACAAATGGAGAAACATTACATGGTCATGAATTGGAAGAATCAACATTGTTAAAATGGCCATATTACCCAAAGTAATCTACAGAGACATGCATTTTTCATGCACTCAGTACAAATTCCACTGCCCACAACCACACTACTACAGGTTATCATGAGGCCAACAAAAGCAAAGCTCACAGCTCCTGCTGGCTACCTATGGCTGCTACCAGAAAAAGCAGTCCTGCCCTTCTCGGTAACAGAGCCGCAGCACAATTACTACCACTTCCATCTGAGCATTCTGTTGATGGCTTGGGAATCAGCTACCCTGGCCTACCACAACCAGTATCTGCATTTGACACATGGGAGCCTGAAAGCAGGTCCACCTGGCCTGGATCCAGCTTTCCAAGTATTCACACATACCATCCAGGACCTGGGTATCACCCAGCCCAGTTCACAACCCATGACATCTTAGAATTCTTTCCAGGTTCTGAGGTTGGGCCCACTCAACCTGCTACTACCACCACAGCTGGCATCCACCTGCATGTGCCACCTATGGGTTTGAAGACCAGTCCTCCCGATCCATTACAGCCACTTCCAACACTGTCACAGATTTTTTGCATCTGGGAGGGTTGTTCCACCATTGCTACTGTCCATCGCTATTGTCCATGCTACATCCACTGCCCAGGATTTTGTGGACACCCACCCTACCCACCGGTTCCCTCCATGGCACCTGAACAAGCTGCTTAGAGGCACCAATATCAGCCTACTGGACTACTGCCAGTGTACACAACCCAGAGACACAAAGGTAGGTATGTTCAATCAACCAATACCACCTGCGGGGCCAATACACTAGCTTACCTCACATGTCAGTCCCCAGGAAAACGTTACCATGACCTTTACTAACAACTGCACCTTAAGCCAGGGAATTCAGACACTACTGGTTGTTAACAGTCAAATAAATCATCAAGAAACTGTATGCTGCATTCACTCAGATTCAAAACCAATGTGACCTACCCAACCAACACCATAAATACATCTTTTAAAAAAATGTTCTCAGTACGATAGCAACTTTAAAAAAATGGAACAGGAAACTATTATGCCAGACACAATGATTTTAACAGAAGGACACAGAAAACATAAGAAGTAAAAATTACACCTTTTTTAAAAAAACAATAATTTAAGATACTGAGGAAGTTCAGCAAGATACAAGAAAATTCTAAAAAACAATGTAAAGAAATCAGAAGAACAATTCAGGACATGAATATAAAATTTACCAAAGGGATAGCTAAAGAAAACTGTAAGACAAAAATTCTGGAAATGAATAATTTATTGACTGGAATGCAAAATATATTTTAAATCTTCAACAATAAACTATAACAAGCAAAATAATCTCAGAACTTTAAAAAAATAATTCAAGAAGACAAAAATAAAGAAAAACAAAAAACAACAACAAAAAAGAGCAAAACCTTTCAGATACATGGGACACCACAAAGTGATCAAATTTTCAGTGTTCCAGAAGGTGAAGAAAAAACCAAAGACTTAAGAAAACCTATGCAACAAAATAATAGATTAAAAATCCCCAAGTCTTGCAAGAGACTTAAAGATCTTTATATAGAAGCCTCTAGGATTCTCAGATAAATACAATTTTTAAGTCTTAGAAGAATTATGTTGGTAATTTCGAAGAATGATGTTGGTATTATGTTGAATCTGTAGATTGCCTTTGGTAAGATGGACATCTTAACAATGTTGATTCTTCCTATCCATAAGCATGGAATCATTTTCCATGCTTGTGCCTTCTTGGAATTCTTACAGCAGTGTTTTATAGTTTTTGTTGTAAAGGTCTTTCACTTCTCTGGTTAGGAAGATGCCAAGGTATATCGTGTGTGTGTGTGTGTGTGTGTGTGTGTGTGTGTGTGTGTGTGTGTGTGTGTGTGTGTGTTTGTGTGTGTGTGTGTCTAATGTGAATGGGATTGCAGTTTTTATTTGGGTCTCAGTCCATTTGTTGTTAGTGTATTAGAATGTGACTGTCTTTTGTACATTTGAAATTGATCTTCCATATGAAAAACAATCCCCCTTCTGGGAATATACCCAGAGGAACTCAAATTATTCTACCAAAAAGATACCTGCACGTTCATGTTTATTGAAGCACTATTCACAATAGGGAAAAAAAAAAAGCAAACCATGAAACCAACCATGCTGCCCATTGAAACTGGACTGGATAAAAAAATGTGACACATATATATGATGGAATATTACACAACCATAAAGAAGGACATACATGCAAAATTCAGTAGTGTTTCTATACACCAATAACAAGCTAGCTGAGTAAGAAATCAAGAAGGCAATTCAATAACTACAGAGGCAATAGCTACAAAATGCCCATAGCTGCAAAAATCCCACAGGTAAAAAATAAAGTAAAAGACCTATGTACACATTTAAGAAGGTAAAAGATCTTTACAAAGAAAACTACAAAAGATGATTGAAATAAATTCAAAAGGACATAAACAAGTGAAAAGACATCTCATGCTCATGAATCCAAAGAATTATTATTGTTAAGATGACCACACTTCCCACACTTCCCAAAGCAATGTACAGATTTATTGCAATCGCTATCTAAATGACATCATCATTTTTTATAGACTTGGAACAAGGTAAATCTAAAATGTAGGCAAAACCAAAACCAAGCAGTCCTGACCAAAAAGATTACATCTTGTGGCATCAGAATGCCTAATCTAAATATATTACAAGGCTATAGTAGCCAAAAGATCATGGTATTATAATGGTGTAAACGTAGATCAATGGAACAGAATAGAGAATTCATAAATAGGTTGGGTACAGTGGCTCATGCCTGCATTTCTAGCACTTTGGGAGGCTCAGCTGCATTTCTAGTACTTGAGGCCAGGTGTTTTAGAAGTCAAACCTAGACAACATAGTGAGACTGTAAAAAAAAAAAAAAAAAAAAGAGAGAGAGAAAGAGAGAGAGAGAGAGAATTCAGAATTAAAAAATAAATCCATGTCTTCACAGCCAACTAATTTTTGACGAAGCCACTAAGAATATACAATGGGGTAAAGGACATCCTCTTTCATAAATTTTTCTGGAAAAAAAAATCAGTGTCCATATGCAGAATAGTGAAACTGGGTCACCCTCATCACATACAAAAATGAACTGAAGATGGATTAAAGACTTAAACACAAGGTCAGAAACTATAAAACTACTGAAAGAAAACAGAGGAAAAACACTTCAGGACATTGGTAATGACAAAAGTTTTATGGCCAAAGCCTCAAAATCAAAGAGAACAATATTAAAAATAGACAAATGTAACTTAAGGAAGGTAAGAAGTTTCTATTCTGCAAAGAAAACAATCAATAGAGTTAAGAGATAACCTGTTGAATGAGAGAAAATATTTACAAACTATCCATCAAACAAAGGACTAAGACCCAGATTATTCAAATAATAATAATAATAAACTCAACAGTTTAGAAAATTCCCATTAAAAAGTGAACAAAATAAATGAATAGCCATTTCTCAAAAGAAGACATACAAATGGTCCAACAGAATATTTTAAAAAGTATTCAGCATAACTAATCATCAGGGAAATTGAAATCAAAGTCACAATGAGTTATTATCTTACCCCTATTGGAAAGATCATTATTAAAAAGATAGAAATATTAGCTGCTGGTGAGTATGGGGAGAAAAGGGAACACTTATACACTGTAGGTAGTAAAGTAAATCAGTTCAGTCTCTACAGAAAATAGTATAAACATTTATCAAAAAACTAAAACAGAACTACAGTATTATCTAGCAGTTCCACTACTGGGCTTTTTTTTTTTTAAATCAGTGTATCAAATGTATATTTGCACTCATATATTAATTGCTGCACTATTCACAATAGCAAAGAGATAAAATCAACTTGTATCCACCAACAGACACATAAAGAAAATTTAATACACACATACACAATGGCATACACTTTAGCCATAAAATATGAAATTATGTCATTTGCAGCCACATGAAATTGGAAATCATTATGTAGGGTGAAATTGGCAGACTCAGAAAGACAAATATTGCATGTTCTCACTCATATTTTGGAGCTCAGCAAATTGATGTTTTGAAGGTAGGGAGTACAATGTTAGAAACCAGAGGCTGCAAAGAGTATGTGCATTGGGGAAAGACTGAAGGGAAGCTGATCAATGGGTACAAACATACAATTAGATAGAAGGAATAAGTTCTAATGTCTCATAGCAGAGTGGAATGACTACAGTTAGCAACAATGTACTTCAAATTTGAAGTAGTGAGAAGGGAGAATTTGAAATGCTCCCAACACATAGAAATGACCAATACTCAAGTTGGTAGATATCATAAATACCCTGACTTGATCATTACACAACCTATGCACGCCACAAAATATCGCATGTGTCTCATAAGTACATATAATATTATATATTGATGGAAACAAAAAACATAGTACTCCGAGTTCAGTCTTCAAATGAAATTTCTGCTGTTTGTAATGTTTTCATTTTGCATAATTCCTTTGCTACCTCTATAGATGGCAGATAGCAATAACACAAGCATACTCTAGTAATGACCCTATGGTACAGAGTTCTGAACTAAAGCATCTGGACAACCTGGAGGTATACTCTTTTTCTATGAAGAATACCCAGACCCCTAGCCTGTTCTTTGAGAAGCAGGATGTGCAAGAAACCAGGGCCCTTTGTTTTGGGATGGGTGGAGGTTAGTAGGTGAAGGATGATTTATTAACTGCATGCCTTTTGCAAGCAGTCAGCAATAAACCCATCCAGTTGGTGCTCCTGAACCCACTTGTATGTGAGTCTCCAATAAACCTATGTCTCACCTTTTGTCCCCAAATCTTTTCTTCAGTTTCTCAGACTGTGTGCTATCACTACTAAATTTGGTAAAGGTACAGTCTAACACTGTATATTTAAGATTTCTTCATGATATATAAGGATATCAACATTATAATATATGATATACAACTAAATGATACAATTAATGTAGTATAAACGGCTTTCAAACTATATGAAACTTGCACAATAAAACTTTGTCAACCACTAGGAATCACATAGCACAGAAAATGCCAAAAAATGTATACCCATTTTAAGAAAGGAAAAAAAAACTTTATTAAAATTGTAGATGAATACAAGTCACGTTTGACTTCTGCAATTAGGAGGTGCTCAAATTGACTAACATCAGTGTCCAGACACATTTAAATATTGTGAACTAAAAGTTCTACATAGATAACATTTCTTAAGATGTGTCTACGTTTTTGGCGCCCCCAGAGTGTGTGTGTGTGTGTGTGTGTGTGTGTGTGTGTGTGTGTGTGTGTGTATGTGTGTAATTACTTTTCTGTTTATGAATGTCTAAAATATTTTTTGCCCTTCGAGGGCTATTTTACATTAGATGTTCAACAGATAATATTCATTAAGCCACAAAGGTGATATCTTACATCTTAATGCTAGTAATATTTCAAGACATGTGCTTAGAAATAATTATGGTGGGAACTAGATGTTACTTATAAAAATGAGGAAAAAAACAGAAGAGGAGAATTATATGTCGAGTAGATAATTCCATTGCAGTAATAGAGAGTAATATGAATTAGAGGCAAACTAATTCATACCCTAAAATAATCTCAGGTTACTAGGCAGTGGGCACTGACGACTTTGTGCAAAAAAGCTAATGTCAGGTTAGAGCAATGTGGTAGATTAGCTCTGAAGAGCTGCAGTATGATAGTACCATGAAGAGAGCCAAGGTTCTCCTGTATACTATGAATGGGAATGAGATTTTTGTTTGCTGTTTTCAGACAGAAAGAAAACTAATTTATCCAGATTTGATGTTGCTTATAAAGTTAATGCTATGATCCAGGATTTATACTCCTAGGATTTTACTGTTTTTACCCCCCCCAAAATATGATAGCATACGTCCACAGAAAGACTTCAACAGGAATATCAATTGCAGACTTGCTTATAATCATAATGGTCTCAAACAGGAAACCACCTACGTGTCTTTCAGCAGGAGAAAGGATAAACAGATATGGTATTTCCATGTAATTATATACTGTTTATTAATAAAAATGGGGGAAAGCTCTTCATATTTACAACCTCATGGAATAATATCACAAATAAATTGTATGAAAGAAGTCAGGAACGAAATAATGCATGCTGTATTATTCCGTTTGCATAAAACCAAGTAGCAGATAAAAGCTATGCAGTATGTTTAAAATGGAGACGGTTGCCTAAGTAGGGGAGATCAGCTGGAAAGCTGCAAGAGTGGAAATTCTGAGATGATGAAAATGTTGTCTTATGGTAGTTACACAGGTGTATAAAATTGTCAGAACTACTTATATGCCACCTTTAAGATTGGCACTTTGAATAAGGAGATTGAATCTGCTTAGTAAAGATACATTGGGTTAGTGCTACCTAAGGAGGGCAAGAAGGATTATGTCTTGAATCCAGGACATTTGTCTGGTTGTCTCCTCAGAGTGTTTCCAATATTAATATTGTCAACGGTAAACTGCCACCACCTAATGGAAACAGCACAATTGAGTCTACGAATTCAATGAAGATTTGTATTTCCTAACAGGGAAAAACAAAACAAACACACACACTCACATACACACATATATATTTAATGAGATGTTGAAGGAGGGTGATTGTGATGTGAAATGGATGGTGGAAGAAAATAGCTATGGTCAATTAATCCTGCCTCTGCATAGCAACAAATAAAGTAACTGTGTTTTACATTAATTTTAAACGTATTTTTATCTGCTATCATACAGGAAAATTGCCAGTGGTACCTTCCCCTTAAAATTTAAATTTAACTAGCTAGAACTGTGACAGACCATATTTCATCTCTCCAATAGTTTTACCATTATCCAAGAGATGCTACCACGTATAGAAAGAAAGGATGTAAGTCAAATCACTGTAAAAAGTCCAGACCCCCTAGTCAATTAAAAACAATAAGATTTTATCTGTCGATGGAATTATATTAGCAGAATGTCACTGATTGCAATTATATATGGGAAATAATCTGGGATGTATGATTTTATGGGTCATGGCTTCCTTGAAAACATTATATAAAATAGGTCACCATTTGAGGTATAACATGAAGATATTTCATAGCTAAAAGCTACCTCTGTATGTCATTAATAAACTCTGGGTCAGAAAGGATGTGTCCAAGACAGAAAGTAAAACCTGTAGGATATACCACATCTTTTCCTACTTAGTCTGTGTCTCCTGATTGCTTGTATTTTTAAAATTACTAGAAAAATCTGACACTATATAAGATTTCTGATTTGTGTGAATTTCGTTGGTCAATCTGATCTGTTGTGTTAGTTCACTCCATATTTTTTCACCACACTTTCTTTTTTTCAGGGTCTATGATGCAGGAGACTGATCTATATACATGGAATCCACATCTTTCAGTTCCTCATTGGATGACACTGGCAAACGAATTAAGGCTTATAGGAAAATTGAGATATTTGTACTTGTATTTGCCACAACTTTTTCTTTCCTGCCTTTCTGTGATTCTGACAGTAAAGATGTTCTAAGGTACCAGCTCTGTGAGATGGTCCCTTTCCATGGTTTCTTTCTGGGTTTCATCATCCTTATTTTCTCCTCTTGCTGCTCTTTGGTCCTAAAGAAGACCAAAGAGCAGCAGTTTTGGGTCCTAATATGTTTAATCTGTGACCCTCACATTTTGTTAGATGCTTTATCATTTCTATGCCTCTGTAAGTTGCCCTATATTACCTATTTGCTTGGGCCCTCTGTTTCCTGGCAGTGCCTCAACTAGTTTATCCAACAGTAAAGTTTTTAATGAAATCAGGATTCATCCTAGTAATAGTGTTTTCTTTTGACTCTGCAATGTTCATTTAGATTAAACTTTTTTTTGGCGGGAGAATTTTAGTCTGTGCTTTCACTAAGATTGTAAACTCTTTTTTTGTTTTCAAAATAACTGTACCCACCATGAGAAAATTTAATTAAGTTGGGAGGTTCTTAAAAAACAACAGTGAGTTTAAAATTCATGGAAATGTAGGCAAAAGTTTATTAAGCCTGAGGAATGTTCGCTTTCCTCAGAACAATCTGCTTAAACATTCTACATTCAACTTCTTCTACTTTTATATGAAAGCACCTTTGAGTTGCTAAAATTTTTCAAGCTCACAGACACACACATGATTGAAACTGAAAAGGATCTTAGAGAATCCTGTCAACGCCTTCAATTGGTGTACAAGTAAATTGAGATCAAGGGTTGAGAAGCAACTTGCTTCAATTCCAACAGCTCATGAGCAGCAAAACCTTGTCTGAGTCCCTTTCTCGCAACATGCCATTAATATTAATGAGAGAAAAGTCATATAAATTCCTGGATATAAATTTTCCTGTTCATAACATTTTGTTCCCAGCTTATAGGACATTTGTACTCATTATGATATAGTAATTATAAATTGTGAAGACTATACCTAGCATTTGGTAAGTGATCAAAAAATGCTTATGGTTGGTATTAAAAAATAGCAAAAATTCTTAATGCTTTCTCAGGCTATACATTATTTGGCATTGAAATATGTTTATTAAAGCATAAGGTTTAGAAATATGTGAAAAAAGAGATATTCTTTGCCCTCACAAAACTTGCTTGATTTTAGCAGTATTTGCATGTTTGAATTGCATAGCAAAATCCTAATAATCTGATATAGACTACAGAGATAATTAAGATCCCAGCAAAGAGAGATAGCAAATTGTGTGAAGAAACCAGAGAATACCTGATGTGACCTGGATGTGAAATATTTGTTAGAAGTTGGAAAGGTGTAGAAGAGGAAAACCAATAAGTTAAGAGGAAAACCATAGACAAAGACACAGAGTTTCATTCATCATTTTATTCATCCACTCATTCATTTGCTCAATGGATGCTTATTAAGCATTTGCAATGTGATCTGCACTTTTTTAGGAATGAAAATATATGTGAACAGCAGCAACATAAATTATTCCTTTATATAACCTACATTTACTTGAAAAAATAGTCAATACATAAATGCACAATCAAATTTATGACAGATGAGAATTTTTGTAAAAAAAAAAGACATATTACAAGCACATATGAAATATGTCAGGGGGGCTGTTATAATATAGTGGTCCCGTGTGGCCTCACTTAGTTACATTTGAACAGAAACAGGAGAAAATGAGAGGAAAATCCATCCACAGGATTTCTGGAAATGGCAAAAGGTCCAAAGCCAGTGTTTTCATGGGTGTTGCTTCAAGGAGGTTAATATAAAATCAATTTTTCAAACCCCTCAAAAATGATACACACACACACACACACACACACACACACACACACACACACACACATATACAAAGAGAGAGAGAGAGAGATCCTAAGAATGTATACCAGCCATGGTTGAATAGTAGCCTGATTATATACAGTTTAGGACAGAAGTTACAAGAAGCCATAAATCAATATTTGTGAGATTTACACTGGTTTGTAAAGGACGTAAGTCAAATCACCTATAAAAAGTCAAGGCCCTCTAGTCAGGGAGGCTGGACATTTTCAAGCAGGGTGCAGAATATAGGTGGATTCAAATCCTTTCTGACTGACAACGAGTCAGCAGCTATCTATGGAACTTTGAAAGCAATAAAGGACATAGGCAGTTGAGGAAGAGAGGAAGATAAGGAAGCTGAATTTCTTGATATGTAGATGAATTTGTGGGTGGTGGCTGCAGCCTTCAGACAGAGCAGGCTATTGTCTTCAAGGATGCGAGTCTCCAAAAGACAGCTTTACATGGCCATAGAATACTTTGGTTTTCCTTATTTATTTGAAACAGCCAGGTAAGGTAGTAAATCATATTTAAAGTTAGGAATTTAGCAAGAAAAAGAAAAAAGTCAGAGTTTAGTCATCAACAGGAACATGGGAGGCAAGAAAGATGGACCTAACTTCAAGTTAAAGCTCCTACTCCAAAGCCAAATGAGCTAAAAAGTGACAAATGAAAACAGTTATCTTTTAAAGCAGCCCCTTATCTCGGTCTCAGAGAATATTCAGAGACCTACTTGAAACCCCTTTTTTAAAATTATTTATTTATTTTTTATTATGAAGTTGTGGGGTACAGTTAAGGGTTAGGTATACAATTACGTTTCATTCAGGCACCCTGTTGATATGGGGTGTTTCCCCGTTCCCAGACAGATATTTGCTACTGTTAATCCCATCTCCCTCCCCCCGTATACTTTCCCAGTACTATCAATCATTTTCTTATAGTATTTT
>NW_007247469.1:610887-624308 GCF_000164805.1 Carlito syrichta
CGGTATCTTTTTTATAGAGTGATTTGTGTTCTTCAGGGTATATTCCCAGTAGGGAGATTGCGGGGTCATATGGGAGGTTGGTATTTAGAGCTTTTAGGAATCGCCACACTGCTTTCCACAGAGGTTGCACTAGTTTACACTCCCACCAACAGTGTAGAAGTGTTCCCTTTTCGCCACACCCTCTCCAGCAGCTGTTATTTTTTTGAAACCCTTTTACTGGACTTGAAACATTATGCAGCCCCCTCAGTCTGACCTTCTGCTCTGCCCTGCACCTGTGACCTTTCCCAGATTCATGCCACCCTTTTCTGTTTCTCCAACTCCCATACCCCATCCAGCAGCACAAAGAGACTCCCCCCACCTCAGGTTTCTCCTCAAAAAGGACTTTATATGGCTGTTATTCACCATCCTTGTAACTTGTTTTTTTTGGTTTTTGGTTTTTTTTTACAGCACCTCTCAAGTTTTAAGAAGAGATGTTTCTGGAATATGTGAACTTTGAAGCTACTGCTGTTCGGCCATCTTACCCAGTAGGTGTTCAGTGAACATTTGCTGAATGAATGAAGCAACTACACACTGGTAAGATTGAACCTCTACAACAGAGATTCTCACATTTTTATTTTTACTTTTTTTAAAGACAGGGTCTCAACCTGTCACCCACAGTAGGGTACAGTGGCACAATCATACCTTACTGAAGTCTTGAACTCTTAGGCTCAAGAGATCCTCCTCCATCAACCTCCCATGCAGCTAGGACCACAGGTGCATGACGCCACACCTAGCTATTTTTTAAAAAATAGAAACATGTTCTGGTTATGCTACCTAGGCTGGTTTCAAACTCCTGGCCTCAAGCAATCTTCCCAAAGTGCTGGGATTACAGACATGAGTCACTATGCTCATACGGCTCATCTAAGCCTCTCAAACTTGTCGGTTGCAGGACCCCTTTACTCTCTTAAAAATTAGTAACCCTCATGAAACAAAGAAACGAGTTCCATATGATCACACTCATAAGCTAACCTTGAACAATTATAATGCTATAAGAAAGTGATTGGCAGTAGTGGAAAACTGTTAGGGGAGAAGGTGGTGGGATTGGCAGTTGAGGGAAACTGCTGGGGGAGGGAGGGATACCTGCATGATCAATGTTTATACACCTAACTCTGAACTGTACTCCATATCTTTACAATAAAAAAATTATTAACCCTCCAAAGAGTTTTTAAATATTTTGTATGCATGTTACATCTCTCAATCTCTACAATATTAGAATATTTAAAACACAAAGGCATATGCCATTAGTGTCTGGAACAAGATACTATCTCACATGTTTCTTGGCTTCTGGGAACTGCCCTGTATGTGAGTGAGAGAATGCGAGTAAAAAAGGCAGATCATGTCTAAGAATTAGTAGAAACTCTTTTAACTTCACACCCCCACACCCCTCCCCACATTCACATCCACACCAAACTTCCTTTTCTGCTCCTTTAAAAAAAAAAATGCCATGAATTTTTTTTGGTTTTGTTTACTCACTCAATTCTATTTGAAAGTGGAAATGTCTGGAGGAAGCACACACACAAAGATGAAATTATGTGATTGTTGAAAATATGTCTGCACTGATAGATTATAGAATATAGTCAGTCATTTTCCTGAAGTGACGGAAGAATGGGAAAATGGATCCTCACATAATTAGCCTATGGTTGTCTGGAATAAAGTGCATATTGAAGGCAGGGCTTTGGCAGACCCAACACCACCTATAAGAATCTATGATGAAGTCAAAAGAAATATAAAAACAGGAACAAAAGTGGTGGGCGAAGAGCTAATTTTGAAATCTTAAATAAATGAATAGAAATTCAGGATTTAATTATCTCCCAAAAATCATGATCAGAGATCAGAAAGCTTTTATGACATACTAAAAATAATGTTGATCACTTATAGTCACAGGACTGTTGTATCTGAAAATCAGCTGAAAATTATACTTGGATCCTATATGTTGTTATAATCTCAGTTAATTAATGGCATCATTAAGTGACTCATTAAAAGGGAGAAATGGACCATGAAAGAAAAAGATCCTAAAATCTAAAACACAAATGAAATGTAAAAAAGTGTACATCTGAATATCATGATTAAAATTCCCTGTGTCTGTTGTTAGCAAAATTCCCTGAGTCTGTTGTTATCTTCTGTGCAGTGAAGCGCCGTCTGTAGTCCTGCCTTTTTTGAGAGTGACCTAGTATAAGTCTAGTATAAGTACACTTCTAAGGAATAACAATTCTCTTAATTCCCTAAGATTATCACCCTTATTCCCTTCCAGATTAAAATTAGACTCTGATCATAGCCTTCTTCAAGGAGGGGAAAAATCAAAGTCTGGCATGGGATAGATAGATTATACATTTTTTAAAAATGAGAGACGTTTACTCATTTTTGTCAGTATAAGTTTGGGAAAATATGTGAGGATACATTCTAGCTGTGCTAAATAAGGGAGAAAAGGACATACTTTCAGATTGGGAACATTTTACAAATATGAATAATTTTACTCATTATCTGAATCCATTGTGTTAACTCAAGTAACTGGGGATGTTTCTAACAATTTCTTGGTGGTTGGCTGAAACCTATACTGAACAGTGGCCTAAATAAAATAAATTAAGGCATCAGACATAGCTATGTGTATTATTTTTAAAAAATACTTCACAAAGTATTAATATCAGAGATTTTATTGAATAAAACCCCAAATCCGATTATGTACAATCTATAAAAAACCTGAAATAAAAATGCATCTAAACAAATACATTAGTCTATAGAAGCACTATTAATCTTGTGTATTGATTTTGTATCCTTCAACTTTACTGAATTTATTTATTAATTCTCACACTTATTTTGGTGTCATCTTTAGGAATTTCTACATATAAGATCATGTCATCTGTACACATCTAATGTAAATGCTTGGATTTATTTTTCTTGCTTTCTTGCTCTGGCTAGGAGTTCCAGTACTGTTTTAAATAGAAATGGTGAGAGTGGGTATCCTCTCTTCCTCCTGACATTAAAGGAAAAGTTCTCAGTGATTCACTATTGAGTATGATGTTAACTGTAAGCATGTGATATGTAGACTTCAACATGTTGAGATCCCTTCCTTCAGTACTTAAATTTTTTTATCAAGAAAAGATGTTGAATTTTGTCAACTACTTTCTTCGGTATCTGTGAAAAAGATTGTATGTTTTTTGTCCTTCATTATTTTAATGTTGTGCATCACATTTATTGATTTGTATATGTTGAACCATCTTGTATCCAAAGATAAATCTCTACTAATCACAGTGAAGAATGATTCTTCTAAGGTGCTGCTACATTTAGTTTGCTGGTATTGGTTGAGAATTTTTGTGTCTACATTCTTCAGAGATATAGGCCTATAATTTTCTTTTTTATAATGACTTTGGTACGAGGGTAATGTTGGCTCATAAAATGAGTCTGGAAATATTTTTTGCTCTACAACTTTTTGGAAGCACTTGAGAGGGCAAAACGAAATATCCATATGTAGAAGAATAAAACTGAACCCTTATCTTTTACCATATACAAAAATTAACTGAAAATGAATTAACAATGTAAACACAAAAGCTGCCATTTAATTTAATTTTATTAATTAATTTATTTTTTGAGTTGGAGTCTCACATTGTTACCAAGGCTAGAGTGCAGTGGCATGCTCCCGGCTAGCACAGCCTCGACCTGCTGGGCACAGGCAATCCTTCTGCCTCAGCCTTCCAAGTAGCTGAAACTACAGTTAATTTTTCTTTTGATTTATTGTAGAGATAAGGTCTCATCATATTGCCCCACAGACTCAGGCAATCCTCTCGTCTCAGCCTCCAAAGGGCTGGGATTATAGACTTGAGCCACTGTGCCTGGTCGAAGCTGCCATTTAAAAACTATTATAATAAAATACAGATTAGAAGCTTCTTGAAATTGGTCTTGGCAAACATTTTGTCTATAATTCCAAAAGCACAGACAACAACAGTAAAAATAGACAAATGGTACTCAGCAAACTTAAAAACTCTGTCCAGCAAAGGGACCAATCAACATAGTGAAGGAAAAAACCTAGGGAATAAGAGAAACTACAGACCATGTATCCTGATAACAGATTAATACAAAAAAAAAACAAGAAATCAAATGAATCAGTAGTAAAAACATGAAGATTCCTCCAAAAAAGAATGTAGAGGATATCAAGCTAAGTAAAACAAGCCAGGCACAGAAAGACAAATAGTGCATAATCTTACTTATATATGGACTCTTAACAAATTAAATCTTTAGAAGAAGAGCATGGTCCCTCCCTGGCTACATCATCTCACCCAGCACCCAGCACCAATCCACCAGTCACCCAGGGAGACTCTGGGCACACCCCCTCAGAGATACAGGTCCCATTTCTGACTGAAGTATCCTGTGAGGGGCCCAGGGTCACTCTTGCTGCCCACCACCTGCCCTTTGGAGATTTGGAGCTCTGGAGCTCTGGGCCCACCCTGGCTGAAGCACGCAGCACGCGACCCCATGATTGTGTAAAGGAACAATATATCTTAAGGAGGTGCTGATCGGAGGCTGTGAGCTCCAGAGGAGGGAACTCCCAACCCCCTCCTCTAACCCAGCCTGCTTGTGACACCCCAGATCCAGTGCCCAGCTGTGCAACTGATCCCTGGTGACTCCCACCACCAGAGTCCATCACAGTAGATTGCCTAGGGACCCAGATGAGCGGAGAGAAAAGATCCACAAAAGTGAAGCTGCCACCGCAGTCATTCTCCAGGCAGAGATTCACATTGCCCTACCCACCTATCAGCAGCCTCTACCTCAGTTCCTAAGGTAACGTCGCTAAACAGGAGACAAATCTCCTCCCCTACCTGAATCAGACAAAGGCAACTAAGTGTTGTAGATCTCCCAGGCAGCAGGTTAAAAGAAAACAAACCCAAACTGTGAGTAAATCTAGCTGCCAGCATCGAAAACAAAGGGGAAAGGCTGGAGATAAGAGCTGAAGAGACTTTAGACACTCAGGAAAGATTCCAGAGCTAGTCTGAACTCTTATTTTGACTTTTGATTTTATCATTTTGACTGGTCTGCTCACTTTTGTTTGCTTTCTGACTTACACTATCTGTTTCATGATTTTATTGGTCTGACTGTGTGTAGCTACCAGTATTCTTTAGGGAATTTTGCTCACATTTTTTTTTTCACTTCTCTCCAGCCTTGTGTCTCTTTTTCACCCGTCAGTTGGTATGTATGTCTGTTTTCCCTTTCACTCTCCTCTCTTTCTAACTTCCTACTAAACCCCCTTCCTTCATTATTTTCCGCTTTTGTACCTCCTTTTGATCCAGGGACCAAACCTGCATACCCCTGCACAGACAGATTGCAACTCAGTGGGAAATAGATTCCAGTGTGCTCATACACCTGTTGGTGGATGCTGTCAGTATATAGATTCTGAATCACAGCTTCCACCTCAATTAAACCTCAAAACTGCAAAAAGTACAGCCCGCAGCCCGACTCCAACCTCAAAAGTGAACAAAGCCAGAGAATCCTCATAAGGAAGAAAAGGAGATTGCACAAGTGAAACCAAAGCAACCCCACGTTCCCTGAAAAACAGAATTCAAGAAGGGGAGGGAAAAGGGGAGAGAGAGAAAAATCTACACAAATGAAGAAAAACCAAAAGAAGAATATGGGTCTCTCCCAGATCCCGGGGAGGGCAGACACTGAGAAAACTGACTTTGGAAGGCAAACAATGAATAGCCCCCAGAATGACTGGTCCCAAACTATAAACCTATATGTCAAGACATTAATAGAGAGATTAAAAAGAATGAGGAGAGACAAGAAGAAACTAGGAAGGAGCTGATATCTGAGATAACAGTAATAAAGAATACTGTGATGAAATAAATAACAAACTGATAAGCATGGAAAGCAGAATTACCCAAGCAGAAGAAAGAATCTCGGAGCTTGAGGACCAAAATATAGAACTAAACCAAATTCTTAAAAAAACAGAAAACAAGCTCAAAAAGACAGAACAAAACTTTCAAGAGATGAGCGATTACTTCAAGAGACTGAACCAAAGAGTAATTGGCCATCCTGAGGCAGAAAGAGAGACAGAGGCCACACTGGAACAAACTTTCCATGAGATCATTCAAGAAAATTTCCCGTATCTAATCAATGATGCAAAAATTCAAACACAAGAGATTCAGAGAACCCCTGCAAGACAACAAATGAGAAGACCAACTCCTAGACACATATTAATTCACCTAAACAAAGTAGGTATAAAATAAAATGTCCTAAAGGCAGCAAGAGAAAAAGGCCAGATCACCTACCATGGAAAACCAATCAGAATAGCAGCAGATTTATCTACAGAAACTGTGCAGGCTGGGAGAGCTTGGAGTCCTATCTTCAAAGTTCTAAAAGATAAACCTATCTTCAAAGTTCTAAAAGATAAACAATTTCAACCAAGAATAACCTACCCAGCCAAATTAAGCTTCATCAGCGAGGGAGAATTGAAATCTTCCCAGATATCCAATCCCTAAGAATTTATGCTGCCTCCAAACCACCTCCACATGAAACACTTAAGAAAGTACTAAACACAGAAGAAAAGGAAAAAAGAACAACATTCTTCACAAGAGTACAGGAAAAAGAATAAAATACACATGAACCAACCCCAAAATCAAAAGCAAGACAAAAACCAAGTGGAAGAAGAGCAGCTCTATAAGAACTCTATGATAGGGACAAACTCTCACATTTCAATAATAAGCCTGAATGTGAATGGACTAAATGCACCATTGAAAAGACAAAAATGGCAAAATAGATAAAATATCACCAGGCAACAATATACTGCCTTCAAGAGACCCATCTCACTAGAAAGGACATGCACAGACTCAAAGTAAGAAAATGGGAAACACATTTTCAGGCTAATGGAACACAAAAGAAAGGAGGAGTCATGATCCTAATTTTAGAAAAATACCATTTAAGCTATCAAAAATTTAAATAGATACATAGGTCCACTACATAATGATAAAAGGTTCACTCCATCAAGAAATATACCCTTAACTGTACCCCACAATATCATAATAAAAAAGTTTATATAAAAAAAAGAAGAAGACCATGAATGATGACTACCAGAAGCTGGCACTTGGGGGTAGTTTATGTCGGAATGATGAGATGTTTGTGAAAAGGTATAAAGTTTCATTTAAACAGGAGCAATAAGTTCTAGAGATCTACTGTGCAGCATGGTGACTATAGCTAATAGTATTGTATATTTAAACATTTTGATGTCAGTGGACCTTAAAAATCTTCACACCACAAAAAATCAGTTGATTAGCTTGATTTAGTGAATCTTTTTTTTATCATTTTTTGTTGTTGTTATGGTGTTGTGGGATACAATTAAGGGTTAGGTATACAAATATGCTTCATTCAGGCACCCTTGTTGATATGAGGTGTCTCCTTATCCCCAGTTATTTACTGTCATTAATCCCATATCTCTTCCCCTCCCCCCCTTAGTTTCCCACCACTGTCAGTCATTTTCTTATAGTAGTACATTGGATGTTCAAGGTCCATTATATGAGAAGGAACATGTGATACTCAGATCTTTGTTTCTGTGAGAGGTCACTCAGTATTATAGACTCCAGTTCCATCCAGGTTGCTGCAAAATTCATGATGTTGTTCTTTTTTATGGCTTCATAGTATTCCATCAAGTATATGTATCACATTTTTTTTAATCCGGGTCTCTTTTGATGGACAGCATGGTTGCTTCCAGACCTTGCTATTGTGAACAGTGCTGCGATAAACATACATGTGCAGGTATCTTTTTTATAGAGTGATTTGAGTTCTTCAGGGTATATTCCCAGTAGGGGGATTGCGGAGTCATATGGGAGGTCAACATTTAGAGCTTTTAGGAATCACCATACTGTTTTCCACAGAGGTTGTACTAGTTTGCACTCCCAGCAACAGTGTAGAAGTGTTCTCTTTTCACCACACCCTCTCCAGCAACTGTTATTTTTTGAGTTATTGATAATTGCCATTCTGACTGAAGGTAGGTGGTATCTCAGTGTGGTTTTGATTTGCATCTCCCTGATGATTAGTGAGGTTGAATATTTTTTCGTGTGTCTGTTGGCTGCTCGGGTGTCTTCCTTTGAGAAGTGTCTGTTCATATCTTTTGCCCATTTTATAATGGGGTTGTTTGTTTTTTTCTTTTCAGCACATTTGAGTTCCTTGTAGATCCAATATGTTAAACCTTTGTCAGACCTGTAGTTGGCAAATGTATTTTCCCAGTCTGTGGGCTGGTCTCCCTGCTCTCTTGATGGTTTCTTTGGCTTTGAAGAAGCTTGTCAGTTTAATGAGGTCCCGCTTGTCTATCTTATCTCTTATAGCATCTGGAATTCGGGTTTTGTTCAGGAACTGGATGCCAGTTCCAATTTCCTTGCAGGTATGCCCTTCATTTTCTAAGGTTTTTGAGGTTTGAAGTTTTACATTTAGGTCTCTGATCCATTTAGAATTAATTTTTGTGTATGGGGATAGATAGGGGTCCTGTTTCAGTCTTCTGCATGTGGTCAGTCAGTTTTCCCAGCACTATTTACTGAATAGGTTCTCCTCTCCCCAGTGGTAGGTGGTGGAGGCTTTGTCGAAGATGAGTTGGTTGAGAAATTGAGGTTTTGCTTCTGGAATCTCAATTCTATTCTTGATCTATATGCCTGTTCCTGTACCCATACCAAGCTGTTTTGATTATTATAGCTTTATAGTAAAGTTTGGTCTGGTAATGTGATACCACCTGCTTTGTTTTTTTTTTTTTTTTTGCTGAGGATTGTTCTGGCTATTCTTGGACGTTTGTGTTTCCATATGAATTCCTGTGTTGCTTTTTCAAGGTCTGAGAAGAATGTTGCTGGTAATTTGATGGGTATTGCATTAAATCTGTAGATTTCCTTAGGTAAGATGAACATCTTCACAATGTTGATTCTTCCAATCCATGAGCATGGGATACTTTTCCACTTGTTTGTGTCATCTTTGATTTCTTTGAGCAGTGTTTTGTAGTTTTCAATGTAAAGGTCTTTCACGTTACTGGTTAGGAAGATGCCAAGGTATTTCATTTTTTGTGTGTGGCTATTGTGAATGGAATTGTGGTTTTTATTTGGGTTTCTGTTTGTTTATTATTGGTGTAAAGAAATGCAATTGTCTTTTGCACATTTATTTTATATCCTGAGACTTTGTCAAAGGCCTTTATCAGTGTAAGTAGGTTTTTGACAGATTCTCTTGGGTTTTCAAGGTACACGATCATGTCATCTGCAAAGAGAGATAACTTGACTTCCTCTTTTCTATTTGAATACCCCTGATTACCTTCTCTTCTCTGATTGCTCTAGCCAGGACTTCCAATACTATATTGAACAGGAGGGGTGAGAGTGGGCATCCTTGTCTTGTTCCAGTTTTAAGGGGAAATGGTTCCAGTTTTTGTCCGTTTAGGAGTATGCTGGCTGTGGGTTTCTCATAGATGGCTTTTACTATTTTGAGGTATGTTCCCCATATGCCTAGCTGTTCAAGGGTTTTTATCAAGAAGGAGTACTGGATTTTATCAAAAGCTTTTTGTGCATCTAATGATATAACCCTGTGGTTTTTGTTTTGACATCTGTTGATGTATTAAATTAAATTTATGGTTTTATGAATGTTCAATCAGCCTTACATCCCAGGGATGAAGTTTACTTGGTCATGATGGATGATTTTTGAGATGTGTTGTTGAATCTGGTTTGCTAGGATCTTGTTGAGAATTTTAGCATCTATGTTCATCAAAGATATTGGCTTGTAATTTTCTTTCTTTGTTGGGTATTTACCTGGCTTGGGTATCAGTGTGATGTTGGCTTCGTAAAATGATTTGGGGAGAGTTTCATCTTTCTCAATTGCCTGGAATACCTTCAGTAGGATTGGAGTAACCTCCTCCTTAAATGTCTTGCAGAATTCTGCTGGAAAGCCATCTGGTCCACGGCTTTTTTTTGTAGGTAGTTTTCTTATTACATAGTCAATTTCCTTGATTGTTATTGGTCTATTTAGGGTATCAATTTCTTCTTGTTTCAACCTAGGCAGATTGTTTTATGACAGAACATCCTCCATTTCCAATAGGTTTTCAAGTTTGTTTCCATACAAGTGTACATAGTAGTCTCTAATGACCTTTTGTATTCCTTCAGGATCAGATGTGGCTTCATCTTTTGTGTTTCTGATTGTGTTTATTTGGACTTTTTCTCTCTTTTTCTTCGTCAGTCTAGCTAGAGGATCATCAATCTTGTTTATCCCTTTGAAGAACCAGGTTTTAGTTTCATTGATTTTTTGTATTATGTTTTTGTCTTCTATGTCCTGGATATGGGCTTTTATTTTGGTGATCTGGATTCTTCTGCTGAAATTAGAGTTTTTGTGGTCTTGCTTTTCCAGCTTTTTTAGGTGACTTCTTAGGCTGTTAGTTTGTGATCCTTCCATTTTCTTCATGTGCATTTGTAGGGATATAAATTCCCCTCTTACTACAGCTTTCATGGTGTCCCATAGATTTTGGTAAGATGTTTCTTCATTTTCATTGTTTCCATGTATCTTTTAATCTCTGTTTTGATTTCATCATTGACCCAGGAGTTCTTTAGCATCATGGTGTTTAGTGTCCATATATTTGTGGGTTTTGGGGGGACCTTGTTGGTGTTAATGTTTATTTTTATTCCACTGTGGTCCAAGAAGGTGCATGGTAAAATTTCAATTCTTTTAAATTTGCTTATGCTTGATTTATTGCCAAGTATGTGGTCAATCTTAGAATACATTCCATGTGGTGATGAGTAGAATGTGTATTCTGTGGTCTTTGGATGGAGTATTCTGTAGGTATCAATTAAGTCCATTTGATCAAGAGTCACATTGAGGTTTCGGATCTTGTTGCTGATTTTTTGTCCTGATGATCTGTCTAGGGTTGTGAGTGTGGTATTGAAGTCCCCAGCTATGATGGTATTGGAATTGATATCTGTTTTTAGTTTACCTAGGAGCTCCTTTATGAAATTTTGTACTCCTATGTTTGGTGCATATATGTTTAGGATGAATATTTCTTGTTGATGGATTGAAACTTTTATAATTATGTAGTGACCTTCTGTATTTTTTTTAATTTTTGATGGCTTAAAGGGTATTTTGTCTGAGATTAAGATCGTGACTCTTCCTTTCTTTTGTGTTCCATTCACCTGAAAATTTATTTCCCATCCTTTTACTTTGAGTCTGTGAGTGTCCTTTCTAGTGAGATGAGTCTCTTGAAGGCAATAGATTGTTGTCTGATGATATTTGATCCATTTTTCCATTCTATGTCTTTTCAGTGGTGCATGTAGTCCATTCACATTCAAACTAATTATTGAAATGTGAGAGTTGATCCCTATCATAATGTGCTTGGAGTTGTTGTTCTTTGTGTTTGTGTGTTGTCTTTCTTTTGGTTTTAGAGTTGGATCGTATGTGTTTTTAATCTTTTGCCTGTACTCTTGTGAAGAATTTTGTTGTTCTTTTTTCCTTTTCTTCCGTGTCTAATACTTTCTTAAATGTTTCTTGTAGAGGTGGTCTTGTGGTAGCACAGGTTCTTAGGGATTGGATATCTCGGAAAGATTTCAATTCCCCCTCACTGATGAAGCTTAGCTTGGCTGGGTAGGTTATTCTTGGTTGAAATTGTTTATCTTTTAGAACTTTGAAGATAGGGCTCCAAACTCTCCTAGCCTGGAGGGTTTCTGTAGATAAATCTGTTGCTGTTCTAATTGGTCTTCCCTGGTACATAGTCTGACCTTTTTCTCTTGCAGCCTTTAGGATTTTTTTCTTTTATACCTACTTTGTTTAAATGAATTATTATATGTCTGGGAGTTGGTCTTCTAATTTATTGTCTTGCAGGGGTTCTCTGAATCTCTTGTGTTTGAATTTTTTCATCCTTGATGAGATGAGGGAAGTTTTCTTGAATGATTTTATGAAATGTTTGTTCCAGTGTGGCCTCTGTTTCTCTCTGCCTCAGGAAGGCCAATTATTCTCAGGTTCGGTCTCTTGTCATTCATCTCTTGAAGGTTTTGTTCTATCTTTTTGAGCTTCTTTTCCATGCTTTTGTCAATTTGGGTTAGTTCTGTGTTTTGGTCTTTGAGTTCTGAGATTCTTTCTTCTGCTTGGCTAATTCTGCTTTCCATGCTTATTAGTCTGTTATTCATTTCCATCACAGTATTCTTTACTGCTGTTATTTCTGACATCAGCTCCTTCCTATTTTCCTCTTGTCTCTCCTCAATTTTTTAAATTCTCTCTATTAATGTCTTGATGTCTGGGTTTGTTACATGTGACTAGTCATTCTGGGGGCTCTTCATTGTTTGTGTTCCAGAATCTGTTTTCTCAGTGTCTGATCTCCCTGGGGTCTGTGTGAGACCTATATTCTTCTTTTGGTTTTTCTTCATTTGTGCAGTTTTCCCCCTCCCTACTTTTTCCTTTCCTCCACATCACCATCTTCTTTAATTTGTTATTCAAGGGTAGAGGGATTGGTTTTACTTCTGTTTGTTCAATCTCCTATTCTTTATGTATGTCCTCTTACTTTGTTCAAGTATGGAGTTGCACTGTAGGTTGGGGTGGTCCTTTTTGCAGTTTTGTGATTTACTAAAGGGGGGACCTGTGATTCAAAATATATCTGCAAGTCCTGGTATTTGCCAACAGGTGTATGGATAATCTGAAACCCTCTTCCCTCTGCCTTGAAATGTGTCTGTGCAGTTGGGCTGTAGGTTTACTCCCTGAAATAAAATGTGGTTAGTAGAGGGAAGAGAATGGAGCAGACATGGGGGGGGGGTGGAGAGATAGAGGAATAAGTGGCAAAACAAACAAGTATACCAACAAATAGAGACAGCCCCTGGAGCGAGAGCCAGAGACCCTCTCCATTCTCCTTTGCAGAGGGTTTCATAGACCAGGTTGCCCCATTGCCATCTTGCCGGAAGTCCTCGATTTAATAATTCTATAACATATATGTATGTAAACACATTGCTCATCAGAAATATATGCAAAGTTTGTCAATTAAATTTTAATAAAGCTTGAAAAATAAATACAATAAATGTAAATATTTGAGAATACATAACATGCTTAAAAGTAATCAAAAGAAAGTTGGAATGTCTATACTAGCATAAGACATATCAGTATTTGAAAAAAAATTCCAAAAATGAAACAGATAAAAACAGTAGACCACAGCTACAGACTAACCAACTCCCATACAAAAAAATTAAAACACAATGCTGCTAGCATACAAGCTAACCAACCACCTTATTGGTGTGCTGTTACTCTATACAAAGATATGTGTTACAGGGAGGAGAAAAGAGAAGAAAGGGAAGAGGAAAAAAAGCAAAAGAAAAAAGGAACAATACAGTAGGAATAGAATTACATCATTAAACTAACAGAACCAATCAAGCACACTCTGAGACTTTTCGTTTAAGTCCAATGTTCTTTCA
>NW_007247469.1:624331-645252 GCF_000164805.1 Carlito syrichta
AGGGTCGTAGGAGAGGTGGCAGCCATCCCAGCAGATCTTGCCTGCAGGGGCTTCAAGGACTGAAGTTGTGGATCACCTCAGGCACGGGTGGATGTGCTATGCCTGCCACGGTGGTCGTGGGCACCGGCTGCTGCTGTGTCTACACTGCAGTGGCTGTCCAGACCGCTGTGATGCCCCAGCGGTGGCAACGGCCGAGCTCTGTGTGAAGAGCAGGCTGCGATGTTGGGGTCTGCAGCCCCCGGGGAGAGAGCCAGAAACCCTCTGCATTCTCCTTTGCAGAGGGTTTCATAGACCAGGTTGCCCCATCACCATCTTGCCAGAAGTCCTCGATTTAATGATTCTATAACATATATATATGTAAACACATTGCTCATCAGAAATATATGCAAAGTTTGTCAATTAAATTTTATTAAAACTTGAAAAATAAATACCATGAATGTAAGTATTTGAGAATACATAACATGATTGCAAGTAATCAAAAGAAAGTTGGAATGTCTTATGCTAGTATAGACATATCAGTATTTGAAAAAATAATTCCAAAAATGGAGTTTTATTTCAGTGATAGAAGGGTCAATCATCAAGATGATATGTATCTTGGATATATAAATGATAATTACTTAGTAACAACAATTCTGTACTCATGAAATAAAAGTGATAGTACTTAGAGGAGAAATCTACAAATATATTTGGAGACTTAAACATAAACTCCCTCATTAATTGATAGAACAAGTAGACAGATAACCTGTAAGAGCACAAAAGATTTGAACAACATACTTGACAAACTTGATTGATATGGTATTTATAGAAAAATCCTCTCAGGCAAACAGAATATGCATTTTTTCTCAACTGCACACACACACAAAATTTTACCATGATATAGCATATTATATTTGGTGCAATAAAATACTTAAAACAAATTTTAAAAGATTGAAATCATATAAATCTGTTTTTAAATACAATAGGACTAAATTGGAACTTAATAACATAAAAATACCTGGAAATAAGTTGCATAGTTTTGAAAACTAAAAGACACTCTTCTGAAAAACAAAACTTATCAAAGCCTGTGACTGTCACATGTGCAATAAGTACTGGGACTAGAACAAATTTCTAACTTTTAGCTTGAAAACCCTGACATGATTTTTCTCTCTGTTACTCCAGGGTTTAGCTTTTGCTGTTTTTATTTTCCCTAGGCAACGACTTGCTGTTGAATAACTCTCCATGGTAAGGATGTGCATGTGAGTGTAACAGCAAGAAATGGAGCAAGATGTCCCAAAACACTTATTTTGAAAACCAAGTGACACTCTTCTAAATAAGCCCTGGGTCAAATAACAGACATAGGGGAAATTATAAAATATTTTAAAATAAATTAGAATACAAATATAGCATATCAAAAGTGGCAGGATACATCTAAAGTGGTCCTTCAAGAAAAATTGATAGCATTAACTAGGAATTAGGAAAGGTTGGAGACTAGAAAACATGCACCATTTTTATGAAAGATAAAATAAATGTGTAATAAAAAATAATTTGCTTTCAAAGGAATACAATTTGAACTCATGTTTCTGAAATGATATCAGTGTGAAACAAGTGGGTGTCTCGTTCATTTTTTAAAATGCTGATTTGGCTGTTTTAAGTTTTTAAATCAGAAATTCAACAATAACAGAAGACAAAATAGTTCTATAGTGGAAAAATTATGCCTCATCATGACAATGCTTTCTATTGCAATTGATATAGATAGTAAACATGTTAGACTAGAAATTCATACTTTCAGAATTGGTATTTCCTAAATGACTGCATTTCTGGGCAAGTCACACTCCCTCTCTGAAATTTAAAAGCTTCGCCTATAAAGGGAAAATGTCAAGTTTGTTGAAATACACAGTACCATCGCATCTCTCTTTTAAACTGTATGCTTCGACTTAACAAATATCATTAAGTTACTGCTGAGAAGTGCTTAATACAAATTTTATTGTCCCTTTTGTTAAGTTGTTTACGATCTACTGCATAAAATAAGCCTTATGCAAGTTATAGAAGTACAGATTCATCTGTAATGCAAGCTGCCATATAAGTATAGATCAAATACTGTGGGGATTACAGTAGGGAGGAAATAATTCATTTCTTGGGGAAAGTGAGAGAATTGTGGATCTCTATATTTGTATAGTATTGTTTTGTTGACCTCCTCAGTTACAGCTTCTCTTTGTATTCTTTAGAACTAACAAATGGACCTCAATCTTTGGATGCCCATAAGACTTATGGTAAGAAAATAAAATCAGTATCACACTATCACATGTTCTCAGGTATCATATAGGAGAGCCATCTGATGGGAGCAGTGTCACAGTGTCACACTATCACATGTTCTCAGGTATCATATAGGAGAGCCATCTGATGGGAGCAGTGGTCAACTGGTCTGAAGTATGTGAAAACTAGTCACCTGGTCTGCAATATCTGGAGACAGAACTACCTCCTTTTGGAAAATACCATAGTAAGGAGAAGGCTTTGCATGAAGTCAACTTCTTCAGAGTTTTTATTTGATGTAGTGCAGCCCAAGTGATGTTTCTGGACATGTGCTCTCCAGTTCTAATTACAGTAGAACACAATTAATTTAGAAAAAATATTAATTAATCCTAGATTTTAAAACATTGTATCAAAGTCTATGAATAGCATACACTTGACAAACACTGGGAATAAAGACAAATGTGGGTTTCACAATTTTCTAAGAAAAATCACTTTTAACTTGAAAACCCTGAAATGATTTTTCTGCCCTTTGCTGCAAGGCTTAGCTTTTTACACATTTCCATTTCTTACTGTCCCTAGACAACGACTTGCTGTTGAATACTGCCACTGGTAAGGGGTGTGTACGTGAGTGTAACAGCAAGGAACAGAGCAAGATGTCCCAGCGCTTGCCAGTTTTGCTTTCTGTTTACTCAGTTCATTAAAAAAAAAAGAAAAAGAAAAAGCCAAGCTCGGTGGCTCAGCCTATAATCCCGCGTTTTGGGAGGCTGAGGTGAGTGGATTGCCTGAGCCCGTGGGTTTGAGACCTGCCTGGGCAACTTGGCAAGACCTTGTTTCAACAATAAATAAAAAAAAATTAACCAGACGTGGTAACGTGCACCTGTAGTTCCAGCTACTTGGAAGGCTGAGGTGGAAGGATCACCGGAGTCCAGATTGAGGCTGCAGTGGCCGGGAGCAGCCACTGCACTCCAGTCTGGGCGACAGAGTGAGACTCCAACAACAACAACAACAAAAGAATATTGTTACATTTAGGAGTTGAAGACATTGGAAATACATTTACATTGGGCATTGTCTTAATCCCTAAGTGAAAATAAAAATGCACTTAAAAAAAATGTTGCCATGCTATTAAGCCATATGAGGCACAATTTCAAGCTGCAATAAAATAAAACAGAAGAGGTATATTCTTTACTTTCCCTATGTGACTTCAATAGTATCCCTTTAGTTATAGAAAATAACTAGTCATTTTCAAGTAATTTAAATATACCCAAACTGACAATTCAATATGCTCCTAAACTCTCCATGAACTATTTCAAGTTTTATGTCTGAGAGAAAAAAACAAAAACTACTAAAAAATTCAAAGACCATTTTTTAAATGGATCCCTCTGTCTTATAGATAATATATTCAGCATGTGAAATGAACCTACAGTATTTTATAGTTTTTGTTGTAAAGGCCTTTCACTTTTCTTCATTGTAAAGGTCTTAAGGTCTTTCACTTTTCTGGTTAGGAAGATGCCAAGGTAGCTCTTTTTTTTCCCCCTTTGCTATCATGAAGGGAATTGTAAATTTTATTTGGTTCTCTGCCTGTTTGGTATTGGTGTATAAGAATGTAACTATCTTTTGCATGTTGATTTTGTACTTTGAGACATTGCCAAAGTCCTTTGTCAGTGCAAGGTTTTTGACAGATTATCTTGGATTTTCAAGGTACAGAATCATATCAACAAAGATAGATAACATGACTTCCTCTTTTCCTATTTGGATGCACCTGATTTCCTTCTCTTGTCTGATTACTCTAGCTAGGACTTCCAACCTACGTTGAACAGAAGGAGTAAAAGTGGTCAGTCTTGTCTTGTTCCGGTTTTTTGGGAAAATGCTTCCAATTTTTATCTGATTAACAATATGTTGGCTATGAGTTTCTCACAGATGTCTCTTACTATTTTGAGGTATGTTCCTTCTATGCCTAGGTGTTCAAGGGTTTTTATCAAGGAGAGATGCTGGATTTTATCAAAAACTTTTTCAGGATCTAATGATATAATCATGTGATTCCTATTTTTACATCTGTCCATATATTTAGCTACATTTATGATCTTGTAGATATTGAACTAGCCCTGCATCCTGGGGAAGAAACCTACTTGGCCATAGTGACTGATGTTTGAGATGTGTTGTTGGATTTGATTTGCTTGGATTTTGTTGAGCATTTTTGTCTCTATATTCATAAGGGATATTGGCCTGTCATTCTCTTTCTTTGTTGGATCTTTACCCGGTTTGGTTATCAGGGTAATGTTAGCTTCATAAGATGCTTTGGGGAGAGTTCTGCCTTTCTTAATTGCTTGGAATACTTTAAGTAGGTTTGGTATCAGCTCCTTCTTGTGTGTTTTGTAGAACTACACTGGAAATCCTCCTGGTCCAAGACTTTTTTATGTGGGTAGTTTTATGACAGGGTCGATTTCTTGGACTGTTATTGATCTATTTAATGTCTCAATTTCTTATTCTTTCAAACTTGGGAGACTGTGTGATGACAGAAAATCCTCTATTTCATTTCAGTTTTCAAGTTTGTTTCCATATAAGTGTGCATAGTAATCACTAATATTATTTTGTATTTCTTCAGGGACCATCGTGATTTGATACTTTGCATTTCTGATTGTGTTTATTTTAGCTTTTTCTCTCTTTCTCTTGGTCAATCTGATTAGGGTTCCCTCAATCTTATTTAATAGGAAAAAAAATATCCCATGCTCATGGTTTGGAAGAATCAATATTGTGAAGATGTCCATCCTACCCAAGGCAATCTGCAGATTTTACAGAATACCCATTAGATTACCAATATCATTATTCTCAGACCTGGAAACAACAATACAGAAATTCAAATGCAAACAAAATCAACCATGAATAGCCAAAATGATACTCAGCAAAAGAAACAAAGTGGGAGGTATTACACTTCCAGACTTCAAACTTTTTTATAAGACTACAATAATCAAAACTGCCTGGTATTAGTACAAGAACAGACAATTACACCAATGGAACAGGACAGAGATTCCTTAAGCAAAACCTCAATTTCTCAACAAACTCACCTTCGACAAAGACTCCACTAACAACCACTGGGGAGAGGAGAACCTATTTAGTACATCGTGCTGGGAAAACTGGCTGACCACATACAGAAGATTAAAACAAGACCTTACCTATCACTGTATACAAAAATCAAATCTAAATGGATCAAAGACCTAAATCTCAAAATATAAAAACCTCAGAAAATGCAGGAGGCACCCTTATAGAAATTGGAATTGGCAACCAATTCCTGATCAAAATTCCAAATGCCCATGTCATAAGAGATAAGACTGGCAAGTGGGACCTCATCAAACTGAAAAGCTTCTGCAAAACAAATCATCAAGTGAATGGAGAGACAGCCCACAGAATGTGAAAAAAATGTGTCAGCTGTAAATCTGGCAAAGGCCTAGCATCCAGGATCTACAAGTAACTCAAATGTGCCAAAAAGAAAAACAAAAAGAAAAAAAAATGATTAAAAAAGTGGTCAAAATATATGAATAGAGAATTCTCAAAAGAAGACATATGAACAACCAACAGATACATGAAAAAATGCTCAACCTCACTAATCCTCAAAAAAATTAAGTTAAACCACACTGAGATATCTCCCAACTGCACTCAGGATGACCATCATTAATAACTCAAAAAACAACAGATGGTGGAGAAGTTGTGAGGAAAAGGTAAGACTTCTGCACTGTTGGTGTGATTGTAAACCAGTACAAACTCTATGGAAAGCAGTTTGGAGATTCCTTAAAAACCCACCTTTCATATAATCCAGCAATCCCCCTTCTGGGATGATTTGAGCAACTCAAATCACTCAATTAAAAAGATACCCGCAGGCACCTGTTTATTGCAGCAGTAGTCACAATAGCAAAAGCATGGAACCAACTATGCTGCCCATTGAAAGTGGACCGGATTTTTAAAATGTGGTACGTATACGTGATGGAATATTACATAGCCATAAAGAACAAAATTATGAACTTTGCAGCAACTTGGATGGACTTAGAGTCTATAATATTCAGTGATCTATCACAGAAAAAGTAACTGAGTACCATATGTTATCACTCATAAGTGGACCTCAAAATATCATCATGATACTATAAGAAAGGGAGTGACAGTAGTGGGAAACTACAAGGGGAGAGGGACACACTTTATCATTAAGGGTACCTAATCTCAAACCAGGGTAAGTGGGGACCAAAGTGAGGCCCAAACTTTACCTGTATAATGCATACATAACCTTGAATTGTACTCCACATCTTTGAAATAAAAATTAAATAATAATAAAATAAAATAAAATGAAACCACAAGAAATCTAAGAATAAGTGGGATCTCTGAGACAAACTTTGTCCAGTGAAGATCCATAAATCTAAAACATTGCAATTGCAGAGTAGCTCTTTGAGAAGTTATTGATAAGGGCACTAGTGATATTTATACATTGTCCATGTAATATTTATTATAAGTTATCTTTCAGCTGATCTACAAGATATTAATATCTATGTTTCTCAATGTGTGGAACAGCACCAAAAAGAAAACATTGACTTCAAACATGTAAGTGACATTGTTACAAGTTTACAGTGTGTTTATACTTCATCCTAAGGTTTGAGAGCATCAATCTACATTACATGCCTAAGGAAGCTGACACTAAGAATAATATTGTCACTTGTCAAAAAGACAGGCAAAGTCACCATTCAAATCCCAGTCTATTTAATTTCAAGGCTTTCTCCCCTACGTGACTCAACCTAAGGTGTGACTAACAGAAATCAAAATACCTCTTCTTTGCCATCTACTGACTAAAATATCAGATGTGCTCCTATAAGTTTTCACTGAAGTCTCTCATGGTCCTTGAATCCTGGACTTGAAAGAAACCTTGCCCCATAATTTAATAAGTGGATGTTTAAGAATATCCACGAGTTATTTTTTTCTTATTGTTTACTTGTACAAATTACTACCTTTGCAAGTGGTTCTTTATATTTCTAGATACTTTTTTTAAAGTGTTAATTTTATATTTAAACTACTACTTCTGTTGCTAATTCCACTGGCTATATTTTGCTATTCTCTGAAGGTGCACTACATATAATTCTGCAGTAACAACTGCATCACTTACTTTATTTAAATATAGCTCAACATCTAGCTTCTCTACCAGTGTACTGCAACTCTGAGACTCAGCATTATTACTAATATATGTCATCTAACTCATCATATTGAATTAATGCGTGAGTGCCTGCTGCTAAGTAGTACTTCATTCTCCTGAAAATGTGGAGACATTTTATTCTGAAAATCCACTCCCACCATACCCCAATAAATATAAAGATGTTGGCTTTTTTAAATCATTTCACATCTGTGACACATGTATCAAAATGCTCAGGTAGGGACAACCTACTGTAGAGACATAATTATAATATTACTGGAAGATGTACAAAGAAGAACCCAAAGATTCAATCTGACTTACCCAGGGTCTCGTGTTAAGACCCAGTATAAAAAGACAATTGCATCTTTGAATCTTACAGTCTTTTCAGATAAAATGTCTTTGAGCACAGAGAATTTTTGTGACTTCCTAAAAGGCTTTTCTTAAGAACTCAGGAAAATTTGTCAATGTCTCGGTTGAAGTCAGCATTTAATATTCTAGTAACACATTCAGATTTTGATATTGTGTTCTGAATCAGAAGAATACATTTGGAGAAAACAATATGCAGATTCTAGTTCAGGAAACAACTCATATGGGTGGAATATGTTATAAATGGTGAAAATTTGGTCCAGGTTAATTTTTACTACCCTTTTCTGACTGCTTTCCTACAGAAGAATAACAAGGGGAATGCGTAAGTAAAGAGGATAAAAATATATCTAGGTATCTAAAATACAATTATAAAATGGTAATGAAATTTAAATATATAACTTATCAAGTGCCTTTCATGTGATAGATGCTATGAATGCTTATTTCCTTTTTATTTTCTGAATGGTCTATCAGGCATTGCTCACTTTTAAACTACAATAAACATGAGGCTTAGTCATCCAGCAAAGAAGCATCATTTGAACCCAGGCTTATCTGTATCTTGAGTCCATTGTATTTCACTATAACATTCTTATTCTGTGATATTCTGGGTAAAAATGAAAAGAGATTGCTAAATTTTCACTGGAAAATCAAACATATCATATTTGTCTGCACTTTCCACAATCAGTTTTCCTATGTTGCAGCTTAGAACTTTTTACGATGCTAGAGCTTTTAAAAGATTGCAATTTATTGACATTTTAGAAATGATTAGATGATGAGACAACCTCAATTAGAACTAGTCAGAATTTTGAATTAATGCTTGAGAGAAGATTCCCTAGGCATTTTCTAACAAAAAACATGTTTGGTAAGAAAACTCCAGAAGTAGAGAATATAAGTGTCAGGAAACTGTTAGATTAAAATAAGCTATGGAAAAAGCACTAATATTCATGCTTGAACAGAAATTTTCATCCTTAGAAAATAAATATCTTTAGCAAGAATATTTTTTTCTGCTGCACAGAAAATCAGCACCCTGTGAATGACCTGAAAATAAAGCCAAATATTTCTTGCTTTGTGTTGAAATGAAAATCCTGTTTGAGACTACCACAGGAAGGCATTGAGGCAACCCTGGAGATTACACACCTTGCCTCAAGGTCTGACTCCACCATTTCTAATGTGAGGCTTTAACAACCTCACATCATCTAAGCATTTGTTTCCTCATCTGTAAAATGGAAATAATGGCAAAAATTACACCCTGGGCTTTGTGAGGTTCAAAGGAAACCATTTGGGTACATTTGTTCCCAAATTTATTTGCACGTTGGAATCACTTTGGTAGCTTTGTAAAATACTTATGCTTGTATCCACCATCAATTATTGTTTAAATGGTCTAGTGTAGTCCAGCATGGGTTTTAAAGGCTTTACAAGATCCACAGATAATACTAATAAATATTTAACTGTGGTAAGTACTTTTCTAACAGCACATTGATGAACACGTGTTTCAACATTGACTCCATTATTAGTATAGTTAACACCAGATATGCCATGTTGAACACACTACTTAGCATCTCTGATAGGAATTTAAATATATATGAAGAAAACAAAACATGATTATATTTCCAGGTTGTTGCGAGCTGCCTTCAAAAATGCTTGTGCAGACAAACATAGAATAAATGTTATGTTTTCCAAAACTATATTGTGTCCCTTTAGCACAATTGTGTCTACAATCACACAATCTATTCTAACTCACAGGAAAAATTGGCCCTACGTGTTGTAAATTCCCCTCCTGTATATTTTGTTCATACAGAAAAAGATCTATCATTTTATAAAATTCTTGCAGAAATGATTCTCCTTTCCAGAAGTCATCCTTTCATACTGTTATTATACTTATGGAAGTTAATCATCACCTCCTCTGAATTAGTGGTGAGTTTCTACCTCTCCTTGATATTGATATGTTCTACTTCATATTATTATTTAATATATCCTAAATCCCTTAATCTTTGAGACCAGAATTGTTAAATTATTTATTTCTGGATCCTTTTGACAGTGAAGACAGGAAGAGGACTAATAAAGAATATTTACATAACTATCCTAAATGAGAATGCACTTAATAACAGAGCTCTAAAGCATAAAGAAAAAGATGATATAGCTGAAACAACTAGTTAAATCCACTATTCAAATATTCTTTTCTTACAATTCGTAAAAATAACAATCTGATAATCAATAAGGATACAGAAACCTGAAACAACATATCAACAAAGTTTGACCTAGTTACGATTTATAGAACACTCTGTACAACAGTAGAATATTTATTTCAAGTGCATATGAAACATTCATATAGCTAGACCATTTCAAACTTACCAAATATCGATAAATTTAAAAGTGTATTCTGATACTGTTAGTATTAAATTAAAAATAAAAAAACCAAAAAGATATCTGGAAAATACATGAACATTTAGAAATTAAGCAGGATACTTCTAAATAAGTCATGGTAAAATAAGTCACAAAAATTACAAAACATTTTGGCCACAATAAAAATTAAGGCAAAGCATTTTAAATTTGTGTGATGCATCAAATGAAGTATTTCTAAAGAAATTTACAGCAACACACATTTATATTAGAAGCATAGTTGATCAATCATTTAAAATTTTAAAATTTTACATAAATGCTAAAAAATAACACAGCAAATTCAAGTGAAGAAGGAACGATAAAGGCATTTGCATAAATTAATAAAATAGGAAATGATAAAAAACAATAAAAATAAAACCTGCTCTTTATACACATGAATAAAGAATGAATACAGACCTAGCCAGACAAATGAAAAAATTCAGATTACTAGTATTAAAACATACAAGACATCACTACTGATCCTCCAGATATTAAAACCATAATATTAAAATACTAAATACTAATAAGTTTATTTCAATAAATTAAAAATATAAATTAAACAGGAAAATTACTTGAGAGGTGCAAATTACAGAACAGTCTTCAAAATAAAAAGAATAACATCAGGACAGATAAAAAGAAGTTGCCTGTATTTGTATATACCAGCAAGGAAAATTGGGAATTAAATTTGAGAAACTGTCAGTTATACTACTATCAAAAGTTGAAATACTTTTGTATAAATTGGGAAAAATATTTATAATATTTGTACAACACTCAACTGAGACAAAATATTAAAGAAAGATCTAAACAAGGGAATGATTCCATGTTTCCTCGTTGAAAGACTGAATGCTAATAAGTTGTCTTATTTCACTTTTTTAACTTATTTCACTTATTTAACAAAATATATAAGACTGAGTGATTTATAATAAACAGAAATGCATTTGGCTCATGGCTCTGGAGGTTAGCAAGTTTAATATGTAGGTATCACATCTGAAGAAGGGCATCTTGTTGCATCATCCACTGGAGAAGGATCAGAAGAGCAAAGGAGCAAGCGTGAGTGGGAGCGAGAGACTGAACTCACAGCCTCAAGTTATTTGATAACTGGCATTCATCTACTTGTGAAGGTGAAGCCCTCAGGAGCTAAAGACACCACTTTCCAACACAGGTGACTTGAAAATTAAGTTTTCAAAGTATGCTTTTGAGGGGAACCATTCCAATCCTATCAGACGACCTTTTCTCCAAGTTGATAAATACATTTAGTTCAAAATTTACCAATACACTGAAACTGCAATAATCAAAACAGTCTGTAATGGGCATTAGAAATTGGCATAGACCAATGAAAGAAAAAACAATGTGGCAAAACTGAGTCAAACCCCACATTAACTTATATTGCTGATGGTAATGAAAAATAGCATAACAATTTGTGAAAATAGTTTTGACAGTTTCTTTTAAAGATTTTCATGCAGTAAGCATATATTCCAGAAATTCTACCTGCAAGTAATTATTCAAGTAGACTAAAACGTATTTCAACATGAGCAGCTCTTTATAACTGTTCATAGTATATTTATTTGTAATAATGAAAAAGTAGAGACAGTGTAAATTTCCATGAAAAAGTACACTCTCAAATAGATTGTAGTGTAATAAATAAATTGTTCGCATACCCTTAGGTGGAATACTACTCAGCAATAAAAATTAATGAACCACTAATATATACAAATGTATGGATGTATCTCAAAGACACAATGCTGTACAAAAGAAGATATATTGTAAGATTCCATTTATGTAATCTTGTAAGGAAATCATGTTCATTCTGTAATTATAGCAGATAAATTTTTACCTCAGGATAAGAATGGCAGGGAGACTTCAACAAGGCATTAGGGAGCTTTTTGCCTTGATGGAAACAGTTTATATCTTGCTTGTGCTGGTGGTTACATGGCTGAATATATACTCAAAGTCACTGTTCCTCTAAGATCTATATATTTCATAGTAAGTAAATTATATATTTTTCTCTTTTTAAAAGTATTCATTTTAAAGATTAGGGTACAATTCAGGATGATGTACATAAGTGGTCATTGTACAGGTGAATTATGAACTCCCCTTTGGTCCATTTTTAAAAAGTTATTTTTAGTGAATCTGAGCACTTTTTCATGTATCTGTTGACTGCCCAGATAGCTTCTTTTGAGAAGTGCCTATTCATGTCTTTTGCCCACTCTTTTAATGGGGCTGTTTGTTTGTTTGTTTGTTTTTTCTTTTTGGCATATTTGAGTTCCTTGTAGATCTTAGATGTTAGACCTTTGTCAGATATACAGTTGACAATTTTTTTTCCCATTCTGTGTGCTGGCTCCCCACTCTCTTGATGGTTTATTTTGCTTTACAGAAGTTTTACAGTTTGATGAGTTCCTACTTGTCTATCTTATCTCTTATGGCATGAGTACTTGGGTTTTCAATCAGCAACTGGTTGCCAGTTCCAATTTCCATAAGGATGTCTCCTTTATTTTCTAATTCTTATACTCTGAGGTTTTATATATAGACCTTCAATCCATTTAGAGATGATTTTTGTGTAAGGGGTTAGGTAGGTGTCCTGTTTCAATCTTCTGATTGTGGTTAGCCAGTTTTCCTAGAATCATATACTGAATAGGTTCTCCTCTCCCAGGTGGTTATGGTGGAGCATTTGTCAAATATGAGTTGGTTGATAAATTGAGGTTTTTCACTTGCCTGTCATTTCAGCTACTTGGAAGGCTGAGGCAGAAGAATCGCCTGAGCCCAGTAGGTAAAGGCTGCAGTGGCTGTGAGCATGCTACTGCACTCCAGCCTGGGCAACAGAGTGAGACTCTAACTTTAAACAAATGAATGAATGAAAGAATGAATAAAGGTTTTGCTTCAGGAATCTCTATTCTGTTCTGAATGACTATCATTAATAAAACAAAAAACAACGACCATCATTAATAAAACAAAAAACAACTGAGGCTGGTGAGGATGCGAAGAAAAAAAGGAATGCTTCTAAATTGCTGGTGGGAATGCAAACTAGTTCAACCTCTATAGAAAGCAGTGTGATGTTTTCTAAAAGAACTAGAAATTGACCTCCCATATGACACAGCAATCTCACTACTGGGACTCAAAGGGACTTAAATCATTCTACAAAAATGATACCTGCACATGCATGTTTATTGCAACAATACTCACAATAGCAAAACAGGGAACCAATCATGCTGCCCATTGAAACTGAACTGGATAAAAAATTTGGTACATATACACAATGAAATATTACACAGTCATAAAGAAGGATAAACATAGAGTTAGCAGCAACTTGGATGAATTTAGAGTCTACAACACTCAGTGATCTATCACAGAAAAAAGAACTGAGTACCACATGTTCTCATTCTTAAGTGGACACTGAACATTTACCATAATACTATAAGAAAGGGATTGGCAATACGGAATACTGCTGGGGAGAGGAGAAGGGCACATGAGGTACCATCAATAAGGGTACCTGATCTCAAGCCAGGCAATGTGGGGACCAAAGGTAGGCCCAAATATTACCTGTTTGATGATTGCTATATACCTAATCCTGAATTGTACCCCACATCTTTAAAATTAAAAATGAAATAAAATATATATATTTCTTACAATTGTTTTCATAGCATGTTTTCTAGGAAATAATCTGCCAAAGAGACACAAATCTAAGAGGAGGAAGGAAGTCAATTTCGGGGGACAATGTCCTTGAGAAGAAAGCAGAATAGGTCCAGAGTGTTAAGTGAGACAGTTGGCTTTTAATAAAGCCGAGGAACTCATCTTTTCTGACCCGAAGGATAACAGAGCAAATAGTCCTGGTTCTGATAATGGAAAGATGGAACATCCTCATCTGATTGCTCAGTTTTCTCATTTAAATGTGAATTGATGCCAGCAGCTAAGATTGAGGAAATACAGGAACAGATTAATTTTTGAGCAGACATTTTTTAAAAGTGTGAAACAATATTTCAGATAATGGGAGAATGAGACAAGGCCTCTAGGCCAACAGGTGTCTTCAGCCCCATTCTTAAAATAAAAGATGTACTCTATATACCTTAATAAAAGTACTGAGCTGGGATATCGTTTACTTCTAATAAATATAAGGGAGCCTAAAATAGATTCTGTATAATTTTATGGCTCCAATCTGGTTCTTGAGTATCACCTAATCTAATGTGACCACCATAAAATATACTTAAAAATGGAACTTGAAGCAACTTGACTAATGAAAGAAGGCAGTCTCGTCTGTTCTGTGTGATGAATGCTCTAGCTATGCCTCTTGCCAAAGACATGCAGACTGCCACCAAATATTCAGTCTGAGCCTCAGTTAGAAGAATTCCAAGCTAAACTAGGATCATCACCTCTACTAAGAGAATTTTATAAATATCTGTCACTTTAACTTTGATGCAACTGTCATGTTTCTCATCCTAAAGTGACTGTGCCTTGTTTTTACCTGAAATATGATGTATGTCATCACTTAGCTTATGAGTAGATAGGCTCACTTTTCTAGTTATGTTTTGAGATTTTTGTGTCTAGAATTTGTACTTATCATAAACGAAAATCAACTCAACTTTTAACTCTCTCTTTTTTAACCTCTGGTAGCCATATAGAGTGCCATATAGTTTGTATTATTATAAATGTAAGGTTTTTACCTAATGCTTTGTCTATTATTATTCAAAAAACTTCTTCAATCATTCTAATTAACGTTACGAACCAACCCCATCTCCCCACCCCAGGGATTCTGGAATCTATTTAAGCTTTCTAAATTCTTGACATAGGCAAAGTAGAGATTCAAAAATTTACCTTGCTCAAGATCACAGGAGAATGTAAACAGTAAAAGTTACTGCCATCATTTGGCGTGCCCTTTGTCTGGCACTATTCTGAGATAATTTGCAGAAATTATCTCATTTAATGCACTCAGTAATGATATGAGGTGTTATATACTCTCTAATAGGATGGAGGAAACAGAAGCATGCTCAAGGTTACACACCCTATACGTGGTCACATCTGTACTAGGAATCAGGCAGGTAGTTCCAAATTCCACCCTAAAGCAGACAAGTTCAACACAAGACATGGTATGCTGACTTCTTTCAAAAGCCCAGCCCACTTCTTCACCAGGGATCATGGGAAGGCAAGTAGAATGTGCATAAGAGAAATGGCCACACAGTCCAGCAACTCTACTTAATGCCAGGTGTTGAACATAATTGTTGGATGAAAACATCGTTGAACAGAAGGCAGTCTGAAGTTTGAAAATCTCCCTGAGCATAACAAAGCTTGCATCCTCCCGAGGGAGAGAAGGAGTCGTGTTGAGCATTGGTAGCCTTTAATAGCCATTTTTCATCAATGGGAGGAAGCAGATGATCATAAGAAGTGGTACCACTAGTGTGTTTTAAATATTCTATAAATCCTTGTATTCGAGGAGATATGTATTACTAATAAAGACACTATTTAGGACATTTCAGAATCCAAGTAGCATGTCAGTATCTGTGAATTTCGGTAACATAACTGCTACTGCAAATCTTGAGGATGATGATAATTCTTGTTCTATATTAACCGGTACAGGAGTAGAAAATGCTGGAGTTAACACCATCCCCTAATATGCTCCCGATACAAATGAAGAGGCTGATGTCTGAAGCACAGGCTTTGGCAAGAGAGTCCTAAGACCTAACCATCAGTCTTCCTTCTTTATCAGTAGTGAATCACAGCACCAGATTTCCCCACATAAACCATGAAGCACAACACCATTATCTCTGTGGGATGCCTTGGGATAATTTCTAAACTTAATGTAAAAGCTAATTTGTGTGTGAAAATGTATTTTATGTCAATATAATTTCATTGTTTTCTTCTAATTAATGAAATATTTCAGAGAATTGTAAAAAGTAATATGACAGTTGAAGATATTTAATAAAGGCTAATAAAGAAGGTGTCAAAAATGTATATGAGGTGCTAGATACTCTTCAATAGGACGGGGGAAACTGAAGCATACCCAAGGTCACACAGTCTATAAGTGGCCATACTAGTACTAGGAATCAGGCAGATAGTTCCAAATTTCACCCAAACTAGACAAGTCCAATATAAAACAGGCCACGCTCCCATCTTTCAAAATCCCAGCCCACTTCCTCACTGGGGATCATGGGAAGACAAATAGAATGTGCACAAGAGAAATGACCATTTTAAGAAAGGAAAATACTGTATTAAAATCAAAACACTCAGTATAAACTGATAACCAAGATGAATACAAGTCACTTTTGACTTCTGCAGTTGCAAAGGGTGTTCCAAGTGGTTACCAACAACATCCAGATAGTTCTGATCATGGCAAACTAAAAGAAACACATAGATAACATCTCTTAATATGTATATACATTTTATTTGACTCCCCCCTCCTCCCCCAGTATTTTGCAAGATTTGTTTCAGTTTCACATCTTATGAGAAACAAAATAAGACTTTAACCCATAGTTTTCCTTTTTTTAACCCATACGTTTACCCTTTAAATGATATATCTCACTTTCTCCATACATGTTACCAGAGATACTGAGTTGGTGTAAACATCCTAATGCCTTTTACTTGAAATTCTGTATGACAAACAGTATATGATTTTGTGTGTTTGCAAGATTATGCATAGAGGGTTGCATATTGTGTTAGATCTTCCAGCTCCTTTTCAAATGAGAATCCAGTTCCCTTGACAGGTCAGAACTATTTACATGATTAAAGGACACATGATATGCCCAGCTCAATGACATTCTCTATAGCAAAAAACTGTTTGTTGCTATAATCTTGATATTTCAGGACATTATGAGAGGCAGTAAAGCGATAGTGTCCAAGTTCAAACTTTTTTTGTAAGGTGCTGAGTTCGTATTTTATAGCTGCATAGAAAATTATTGCAAACTAAGTGTTGTCTACCAGACTCGGTGGATCAGAAATCTGGGCATGGCTTAGCTAGATATTTTGCAACCATCTCACCAGGCTGTCATTAACACATCAACCAGGTTACTAAACTAGAACTGAAAAAGGAAATATCCATTCAAAGATCATTCATGTTGTTGGTGGCATTTATTTTCTTCTTTTGGTTGTATGCCTGTAGCCTTCAGTTCCTCAACCTTCAAATTCCCATGATTTCCACCCACATGGCCCTGATCATGGGCAGTTTACATCACAGCAACTGTGTCTTTAAAGTCAATGCATTGTTTTCCCTTCTGTTTGCTAACATGGGGGCTTATACAGTACAAAGTCATCACGGAAGTGACATCCAGTCACCTTTGGCATACGATACAAGTGTTGCAGCTTGATCAGTTTCTTAGTGCCTACTGCACAGAAGAGCCGATACAATGAAAGCAGTAATTGCCATAGAGAAAAGGTTTAATAATCACAAGAACATCAAGAGGGGGGATTTCTAAAATCTGCCTTTCTGAGACTTTTAAGCTAGAGTTTTTGTTTGTTTGCTTAACAAATGATTTGTAAGTAGGGAACTAAGGAATGGGTGCTGCTGACTGGTTATGAATGAAGGCATGAGAGGTTGGGTGTATCCTCAAAACTGTCTTCATGTGCAGAGCCAGTTTCTGGCAGGAGAGCATAGAACCAAATCAGTGAAGTGAGTTTCTTAATAGGTGTCCCAATCCAAATGGGGCCTCAGTTCTAACAGAGTGCAAAGTCTGAAAACCATGTCAAATACCATTCTTAGGTTAACAATAGAAGCAAGTCCCATGATCATCAGCTGCTGAATCCTGGGCAGGAAGCCATCGTAAAGGTAGTTTAGGAGGAAACTGCCAGTGTTAGGGCCCCTGGAGATTAGAGCTGCCCTTTCAGCCAGCCAGACTTTGGGATACTATTAAGGAGATTTGTGTGACCTAAGGCTCATTGTTCAAGAAAAAATATGCTCATCAACCTCATGGGCAGCATCCTCTCCTCCCCAGGGGTTAGGACACAAAGACAATCAATTGCTCTCTAGTAAAGTGGCTGTGTAGATGGTCATGCAAGGAGGACAGTAAGCTTAGAAATAGCTTTTTTCTTCTTCTTTTCTAAAAATTAGTAACCATATCTGTAGATGTGCAAAGCACTTAGGTCTCATCTACAGCTTTTACCCCATGGTCCTATGATAATTTTAAACAGGCGGTTTCACAACCTAGTCAAGAAAGTGACATTACCATTGCCATGTTCAATTTGTTAGATGCAATATGAAAGCTTCACCCACACCCCAGAGGAGGAGACAACACAGAGCATAGCACTTGGAGTTGGAGATCAGGGTGGCCATTTTAAAATTCTGCCTGCCATGTTGCCTATCACAGACAGTCTGGTAGTATTGATCCCATGATTTTATACAAAATGAATATGTTAAGAAGGGCTATTTATTTTTCAAGATCAGCACTCATAACAGGTGAGACAGAGGTGAGCACCCATAGTCCTTATCTTCTAGTCCAGGGTAGTTGTAGTTGTTATTTATAGAACCTATTGGATTTCTCTTATCTCAAACAGAGATGCTGTCTTAGAAGGGGTAAGTTCTGAATGTGGACACCCACCTAGTAAGTGCCAGAATTGGTACTCAAATACAGGTATTTTGGATCAAGTTCCCCTATCTTTTATAATACCTATTTTCTCTACAACTCTGCATGTTCCCATTGTTCTCTCTTTTACTCCTCATTTACAAGCTCTCTTATCTCTTTGTTTTAGTTCATCTACTCAGAGATGTTTGTTAATGAGGTAGACATTCTAAACTATGTCTGAAATTGATTCCAGGTATAGTTTCACTGGAATCAATTTCTTAGAATTCCAGGATTTCAATCTACAGTCAAAGAACTCTAGGAATATTTGAAGTCATTTTTCTCAGTGTCCTTTAGTCTACTGGTCTCCTCAATTAAACTGTAACTCAAGGACATTAGCAACAGAATGCTATCTTAGATTCCATCCCTATTCCTTACTAATCTTCTCTTTTCTTTTTCTTTTTCTTTTTTTCTCATACCACCAGTTTATTATGCTCTCTTGCCCCTGACATTTTTCTCTGGATTTTTTTTTTCTAGCCTCAGTATCCTTCAACTCACCAGCCCTGCTCAGAGTTGTCTTCAAAGCCATCCTCAGTTATGAACTTCACAGGCCAACTGTTCAGATTTTGCATATCAACTGTCAATTTTGCACTAAAAATTTGGTTGTCTAGCAAACAGTTTCCCTGTGAATTTATTTATTTTAAGAGGTCAGTTGTTGATTATCACCACTGTAGGGGTTGAAAACAGTACATCTGCTCCTGGATACAACTTGTGGACCCTGAGTTTGCAAACTTCAGATTAGAGATCTGTAGCTAGTGCTGAAAAAGAAACGTCTTCAGTAGAAAAGGGTAAGTCTACCAAGTTGTCTGTGCACAATTCTAGGAGGATGCACAACTTATAGATGCTTCTGAGCTAGCCAATGTATGTTCCCAGTACTATGGACACTCCTTTATTTCCTGTGGCCTATATCCCACTCATGCCTCCATGGACGGCACTGTAACCTCTGCGAATTGTGCATGAGCTCACACAGGTAGCTCAAATCTGCTGAATTGGGAGAAGGTGATTAACCCTGATCACTTCTGGGCATTATCGTGGGGAAAATAAATTGGAGACTCTACACATCTGATTTGACTTTTAGAATCAAAAGAGTCTTACAATCTTAAGACTCCCCACTGCCAACAAGCAGCAAAAACAGTGCAGTGTTTGTATCCATAGGAAAGGTCCAAGAAGTTTCTAAAATCTCTAGAAAGTCTTTTAAGATCTTAAAACAATGTAGTAAAGACTGGAGGAGGTGAATTCTTCAAATGTGAAGACGTCAAGAAATACAAATAAAGGAAACATGACATCACAAAATGACACCATATTTTTTCTAGTAACAGAGCTCAAAGAAATGAAGATTCATGAATCACCTAACAAATAATTTCTGAAAATTGTTTTAAAGAAGCTCAGCAAGCTATGAGAGAACCACAACAGATAACAAAATGAGAAAACCAACACATGAGCAAAACTAGCAGGTCAATAAAGAGGTAGATATGATTTAAAAAAAATCCAAAAGTGGAGAATAAAATGACAAATGCAGTAGGTAGCTTCAACAGCAAACTTGATCAAAGAGAAGATACCAAATTAAAAGACAATATGAAACTTATGGGACACCATAAAAAATACAAATTATGAGAGTTCTAAAAGAAGAAGAGAGAAAAAGGAACAAAAAATCTCAAAAATAGTGGCTTGAAACTTCTCAAATCTTGGAAAGGATATAAACATCTATGTTCATAATAGCCTAAAGTCCTCAAACAGGCCCAACTCAAATTAGATTATACAATGACATATTTTAATCAAACATTAAAAAGTCAAAGACAAAGAAATTTCAAACCAATAAGAAAAAAACAACTTGTGGCATACAAGGAAACCCCCAATGCTGGAGTCCAGCTCCAGGAGAGAGTCAGGGCTTGAGACAGGGGAATCGGGAAGCGGCGAAAAAGAAAAGACAAACACGACAGGAATCCTCTTCCTGGGGAGAGCTCAAGACTCTGCCAGTTTTTATTCAACTCTTGCAAGCTTATATAGTTTTTTACTGACCCCCCTACCCACAAAATGTTACACATTAAATGTTTACATCATGCTTTTTCTTTTGTTTATGGGGAAGTTGACCTTTACAAGTTTCATTTTGTTCCTTCCTGCTACCGGTGGTGTAACAAAATACCAGCTGCCAATTTATCAGTCACATCCTGTGACCTTTAGGCCAACTGAATCTCTTCCCTTCACTATTCTATTTCTTTTCTTTTACTAATCTATTTTCTTAATTCTACCCA
>NW_007247469.1:645368-659148 GCF_000164805.1 Carlito syrichta
ACATCTATAATAAACATTTATCTTTAATATACCTGCTAGTTATCTAATCCTTACTTTAATTTTAACCCTCTAATTAAATTATAATATTTCTTAAATCAAAAGGCATGTCTGTGACTTGTTTTTCCCAAAAACACCTGTTTGTGGAGATACTCTGTCTCAGTTTCTCACTCCCTCATCAATCACAACTGTTAATGTTGTTACTTATAAAGGGTGTGAGGAAGTACTTGTTTTTCCTTTTTAGCTAAAGGTTGCAAAATTTGCATTCCCTTGTCCCTTCAGGGGGGAAATTTTTTGCTCTTGAGCCCTTTTTACATTTTTATACATAGGCTTATTGCTAATTCCACATCCTTGCACATTCTAAGGGAGCACCCTTTCTGCTGCAATCTCACCTCCATTATGCCTATGTATAATTTTTGCTGTCAAATGCCATCATCCACTTGCACATCTATTATCTCAACTAAAGAGGGAATATTCTCAAGCCTACGCACGCAATCCTTCAAAGTTAGGGAAGGTCCGTCAACAGGATCCATGGGGCTTTGCCTCCGTCATGGCCACATCTTACTGGGGCCTTGCTCCCAGCCGGCGTTTTTCCTGTTTTCAGGTCCCTTTTACCTTACTTTTACTAGTGATTGCGGCTCCCGGCACCCCAATAAGGTTATCAGTGGATTTATGGCAGTAACCATGAAGGTAGATGGAATGATATATTCAACACATTTAGACAAACACAAAAGAGAATTTCCAACCAAAAATATTGCATCTGGTAAAGCTGTCCTTCCAAAATGGAGAGACAATAACCACTAGATCTGCCTAACAAGAAATGTTAAAAATAGTTATTCAAACTGAAGTGAGAGGATGTCAGTTAGGAACATGAAGATAGATGAAAGTAAAAATCTCAACTGTAAAAGTATGTATATATTTGCATTCAGAATACTCTAAAACTAAAATAAAGGTGTGTAAGTCACTTTTAATTTTGACATAAAATTTAAAATACAAAAGTCGTAAACTTTCTATAGTTACAAAATTTCTCATAGATATATAATATAAAAAGATGTGATTGTGACCCTAACCCTAATGATATAAAATGTGAAGTGGGGAGAGAAGTAAAAGTGTAGAGCTTTTGTATGCAACCAAAGTTAAGTCATTATGAGCTTAAAATAGATTGTTATAATTTATGTAACCCTCATAGTAACCACAAAAAAAACCTCTAGTAAATACACAAAGGATAAAGAAAATGCAATTATAGAATACTACTATAAAAATCATTAAATCACAGAGGAAAATAGCAAGAAAAAGACAGAGACAGAGAGAGGAGAGAGAGAGAGAGAGAACTACAAAACAGGCAGAGAACAACTAACAAAGTGGTAAGAATAAGTCTTTGTATATGAATAATTATATTAAATGCATCATGATTAAATAATCAAATTAAAATACCTATGTATTTTGGCTGAATGGATAAAATCAAGATGCAAAAATATATGTTTAAAAGAGATTCACTTTAGCTTTAAGAATATACTTAAAGTGAAGGAATAGAAAAGGATATCTCATACAAATAAGACCAAAAAAAAGAAGTAACTACACTTATATTCGATAAAATAGACTTAAGTCAAATGTCTATCAAGACTATTGTCTATTAGGGCTTAAGATGAAGTCCTTATATCATGCTAAAAGAGTCAATTCAACAAGAGAATATAACAATCATAAATACAAATTATAAACATTATAAGTATCATAACTGTAATACAATAATTATAAATACATATAAATTATAGGTATATATAATGATATAATGTACCTGACATTGAAGCATCTAAATATATAAAGTGAATATTAACAAAACTGAAAGGAGAAATAACAAAATAAAATAATATTAGAAGACTTAACTACCCCACTTTTAACAATGAATAAATTATCAAGATACAAAATCAATAAAGAGACTGTGGATTTTAATGTTACTATAGGATGGTAGTGTAATAACACTGAATAGTTTTTTCACACTTTTTAAAGGTTAAAATTAGAATATATTCCATATTTTGGTGCCAATAAAATATTAGTGTGAGTAAACTGGAAAGATCTGAACTCCAATATGATTCAGGCAAAGCCAAGGTCATGAATCTGCTTGTACTGCTAATATTGCAAAAAGATTTGTACTTTTAATGACCCATTGGAGGCACTTGGGCAGCATGAGCAAGAGATCTGGGAAATACACGAATGTTTATGGAGGACAGAGATTTCATTCTGCTTATATAGCAGGGATATTGGGAGGTTCAATGTCTACACTGAGTAAAAGGTGCTGCTTGTTTATGTATGGTTGGCAATGACTTGAGAAGTTTGGATAGAAATGTGTTCTAGATAGTTTGGACTGCTATAGAAAATTGACACTGACTAGATTTCTTATTTAAAAATTTAATTTTTTGCAGCTCTGGAGACTGTAAGTTCAAGATCAGAGTGCCAGTATGGGTGAGTTCTGGTGAGGACCCTCTTCTGATTTGCAGACTGCTGACTTCTTATTATGTCCTTTCATTAGAGAGTTCACTAGAGAGTTCATTAGATAGATACTTTTTTATAAGGCCACTAATGCCATTTTTGAGAGTTCTTCCTCCATAATCTATTTACCTTTCAAAGGCCCCATCTCCTAAAAGCATGGTATTGTAAGTTAGGATTTCAACATATGAATTTTGTGAGTATACAAATATTCATTCTGTTGAAAATATTAAAACAGTAGGTAGAACATAGCATTACAGGCAGCAGGTAATAGTGGAAATTAGTGAACATTGCTATCATTTGAGCTATCTGGGTATTATGTCATGGACTCATGGAGATATAGGAAGGGGAGTATTGTATATTTCCAAGAGCAAAGGTCTAGAATTGTAATAGGCAAGATGTTTCACATGTTTAGTGGAATAGAGTGGCACATAAAAAAGGACCCTAACCTTGAGAAATTTAATTGTTCATGTATTCGAATACATAAAATCCCTGATTCTAGAGATGGCTTGGTTCATGGCGGTAGTATGGGAAAGGAGGTTAAAAAGATTGTAAGAAATTCTACTTCCAGCACCTAAATTAAATGCATAGGGAGCCTCTTCGGAATATAGTCTTACAGGAAGGCCACGCCAGAAGTTGGGAGGGGGATACTCATATATAAATTCTGCTTATATAAAGATTGTTTCAGGAGCATTGTGCATTAGGGTCTACAGTCGACGTACAATGGTAAATTTAAGGAACTGATGATATGAGAAGAAAAATGTCTAACATTTAATAATCGCACTAACCCAATTCTGTATTTCGACCTAGATCTAAACCATAGAGTAGGCTTAGAAGAGCTAATTGTTTGGCCAGTTATATGTAGCTTCAGTATATAAGTGGTGCCAGCACTGCTGTGAAGAAACTTATAGTCTCTTTGTTTTTATTTTTATTTTTGTCTTAGAGTAAACAGTTAGAATTTTATAAACCTTGATGTAGTACAAATGGTTTACCTCTCAAGTTCATTTTTCTAACTAACACTAGTCTTAAAAAGGATAGCTAACAAAATTGGAAAGGTAAATTTAAACTAAGTTATTACCATCTCAAGGGCTTGGAATACATAGCAGTCATGACTAATAAAAAAAAATTGTAAGTACTTTATATGAAAAACTATATCAATCTTTATCATTGTTATTAAAATTAATGTGTTTATTTTCATGATGGAATGACATTACAGATGGGGAAAGACACATAAAAAGAAATACATGGCCACAAATGTGTATGTTGTTGCTTGATCACTGTCAGTTTCTTTTTCAGATTACCTTTTTTGTTTTTGCAAATTTGTATTTCTCTGGAAACATCCACTTACAGTCACAGAGTGCCAGGATTTAAATATTAGAGGCACTAATGTTAGCCAATACATATTCTTCCGGCTTTGGAGTTAGCTGTTCTAAGTCAGTGCATCTTCTGTAATATACTTACATACACTTATCTGAATATGTCATCTATAATGCATCTCTATAACACCTCTGGTAAATTCTCAGAACTTTCAGTTAAACCAAGTACAGTGTGGCATAGGATTATAGTTTCAAATAGCTTGCTATTACTTTCCTAGCTATGCACACCTAGCATTCATTAAGAGTTTCCTATTTGCTAAGAGTTGTGCATCCTTTGTCTCATTTGATTATCCCTACAAACCTATAACCCTGCATATTACCTATTTTGGAGATGAGGTATTGCAGACTTAAACATTAGAAGTGACTTGTATTAGGTCAAGTCAGTTGTAATGAGCAAAGCAGAGACTTTAATTCATGTTCAACTGATAGACACTAAAATGCCTTTTCTTAACTCTTTTGTGAGGCTTAGTGTATTAAAAAATTTAAGCTAAAAAAGTTATGAAATAGTAGCACATCTGAACAGTAATCATCAGAATTTTTTTAAAAAAATAATATATTTCTTTTAACATTTGAATCAGAAATATTACAAATTGTTTTTAAACTTAAATTAGATAGAAATATTTGTCAAAGTCTCATGATGAAAGTGGAGATGGTTGAGAATATCTAGAGAATCAGTATTAACTGAGAAATATTGACCTGTAATGGTTGACTTTCTCTCTGTGAAGATGAAAAAAAGCATCTTACAAAAATTAAATCTTAAGTATTTTAATCTTGTGTTTGAAAAGTCTATTTAAAAAGCAACATACTTTGCTAGCCAAGAGTTTCTGAAATATTTTCAAAATCAAGTAAAATATGAAATGGCAGGGATTTTTTTTTCTTCTTAGAATCATTTGTGCATTTTTAATTCCTTGGAAAATATGATATCCTGATCCTCTGCACACATGTTTTAAAATAAATATAACCCCATAAAATTAATTAATACTTGTATTCTTTAATAAAACTCTTGGATAAAAGTTACTATCAAGTTGTAAAATTTATTATGATAAGTCTGAGAAAGATAGATTTTAATATCCTGCACAAAATAGTTTTCTAAGATTTAAAGGTGCAATACCAGAGAATAAGATCTGCTAATTATTAGGCAAAAAGAGACAAGTCACAGCAAATGGATTACCTAGGCTCCAAATTCAATTACTAATAGAATACATGGGAAGTCTCAAAAACTATAACATTTGTTTTTAGTTTGTTTTATGCTGAAGACCAATTAAGTGCCATTAACGTGTCTTTCATAGGATTCTTTTGGTTCATAGTTAAGCAGCATCTTTCATAGGATTCCTTTGGTTCTTTGTTAAGCATAAGCTTTTTTTTCCTTATGTATGTATGTTTTGTTTGTTTTATGCTGACAATCGATTAAATGCTATTAATGCACTTTTTACAAGACTCCTTTGCCTTAGAGGATTGACGGAGCCCAGCAGGTTGGTGCTGGGGTGGCAGTGAGCGTGCTATTGCACTCCAGCCTGGGTGACAAAGTGAGACTCCAACTCAAAAAAGTAAAATGAAATAAAACAAAGTAATACCTGGGTGATGCTAAATCAACGTATAGCACATATTTAAAACTTATAGCACATATTTACATTTGTATATTTTAATGTAAGCATACATCATGCTTTATATACCAAAGATTTATTTCAGACATTTAAAAACATTAACAACAGCGATTGCCCTCCCACCTAACTTAGACAATGTGGGCTTATTAGCTCATTACACTGCTGTAGCATAGCACGGGTTCAAATCCTAGCTTCACCACTTATCAATCTTATTGAGCAGAACGTGAGTGGCCTGTCTATGGTTTAATTATCTCATGTATAAAATAAAATAGTCTGACATAATAAGACACACGCATAATGTCATTATTTCAAATGAATTTTCGAGTGCACAAGAAATGTCATCCACAATAATAATAGTTGTTAATAATGACAGATATTGCATTGCATTTCTCCTTTTCAAGAGAAAAGGTCAAGGCATATCCAAGTACTGTTGATGAAGCAGTTAGTTACACAGCATTTACAAGGTTTTTGCAAGTAATAATAATAATAATAATACAAATAAGTAAATAAATAAGGAAAAAAAGGAAATCAATGCAGCACATGTTGCATTTTAAACTCAAAAGTATTGGCTTACAAATACTAAAAGAAACGCAAACTGTAAGTCTAAGCCTTGTGGATAATCTACCTCAGTCAATCAAGACGTCACAGCAATATGTCCTGGAAAATTCATGTTGATGATTGAGAAGAAACATTACTTAAGGAAGAAATATAAATTAACTGGTTTGCTTTGCATTTGGATGTCTTCTAGAAATTTAATTCACTCTTTGAGCACTCCCAGCTGAGCGAACAAAATGAATTAAGGACTGAAGCATGAAATTCAGGAAGTTCACTTATGAATATTTAGGTGTGAATTGAGAATAGGATATGCGGAATTGGAATGAGGAGGCAGACTGGGGCCAGATAGCAAAAGGTCCATATTTACACTTGATCTTATAAATGCTGAGTAACGAACTCATCATCTCAATTGACAAATTGCAAGATTTAGACCAGCAATTAAGAGACAGACAACAAAGTGGAGGGAGAGGCGAGGTTGAGGCAAGAGAGAGGACAGGTAGGGGTTATGACAGGAGGCTAAATAACTGATGACTTGGGCTAAAGTAAGCCCTAGGCAGTTGGAATGCAAAGGTCAAGATAAATTGACAGGACAAACAACAACAACAACAACAACAAAAAAAATAACACAGGTGTGACAGAGATTTAAGAGGTGAAGTGACTATAATAGCAATCATAAACAAAAGGCAGAGTTTAAAACTTAACACAGACATACTGAGGTGAAAAATGAAAGTTTTTTTTTAAAGAGAAAAAATTCAGTTGGATAGGATTGGTAGATTATTAGATATTGTAGGAAAAAAAAGATCAAGGAACTTAAAAATAAGTCAGTGGAATATATAAAACTGAAGCGTACATACAAAAGCGTCTCAAAAAATAGAAACAGCATAATTAGCATATAGAAAAAGAGAAGAGTGGTAGGAAAAATATGAACTGTGGCTGAATTGGATGAAAACTGTGAATACAGATTTAAGAAGCTATAGGGAAAAGAAAGAATCGTGTGTGCACAGATTCCCACACACACCAAGGCATGTTAAAATCAAATTGCTAAATAATAAAAAATCATCAAAAACAAAAACAAAAAAACCCATAAAAACAACCAAAAGTGTTGGGGTCGAGAGGGGAGACACGCTACATAGAGACTAGTAAAAATCAGATTGATTACAATTTTCTTGTCAGAAAATACATATGCAAGGATATGGTAGAATAATATCTCAGAGTTTAAATTGTGCAGCCATATTGGACCTTCTACCCTCCATCAGGCTATATAATGTTTGCCACCTTAGGAGTGATCCCAATGGAAAATAGAAGAATTGACAAGGTGGGCAGGCAGCAAAATTGTTTAAAAAAAAAAACACAATATATATTTGTGTTGTTTTATATCACTAGGCTGAAAGTAGCTTTATTTTTTTCCTACATAGCAATAACGGAATCATAAATCAATACCAGAAGTGACATGTGACCATAACTAAAGCCTAAAACATGCAGTAATGACTTTCAGATAGATTAGGAGGAAAAGGCTGGAAGAAACGTAAAACTGTAAGTGCAGGCTTGCAGAACAGGACAAAATTTGCTATGATAGCCTGTTGTAACTTGAAAGATAAGAAAATTACCTAGTGAATTTGCATGACTGGCTAAGACAATGGGCAGGCAAAGTGTTACAAGTTTCAATTGGCTTGGTTCAGCTTTGTATACTATATCATTGTAAGAGGGAGGCAAATTAAAAATAAATCATTTAGTTTCAAGCAGAATTTAAAGGTGGAGAAGAATAAAGTGATTTTGTTGGGCCAGTAAATAACTTTCAAAATAAGAAATAGCCTTAAGGTAGGTAAACATGGAACCAATGGTGTGTTTGTTAAAATCTTTGGCAAAAATTAAATTATTCTGTTTGGAAATTTTTATAGAGAAAATGGATCTGTTAAGACTATTGATATCAGTGCCCCACAATTTCCTCATGCATGGCCCAAAGTAGAAAGATTTAATTCAAAAGATATATCCAAGCTCATTATAACTGCTCTCACCAAAGCATATAAATGACTTCAAATGAGAAAACTTAAAAAAAAGATGAGTTCCTTGAATTCTTCAAATTATTTCAAAAACATAGAAAACCAGGATTTCCTACCTTGAATAAAGTTTTTGCCAAACGTGGAATTTCCCCTGACTCTTTCCACACAAAATTTGAAATCAAAATTTAAACCATGCTTAGATGCAGTGACATTGCTTAAGATTTTGAATCGTTTATAATTTCTACACACAACACACAGACAAAGCCAGTGGTGTAAAATTTTCTACTAGGTTAAACTTGTATAAACATCCCAAAGTGCAGGTCAGTTACATACAGTCAACTAAAGACGTGTCATAATAAACTGCATTATTGCATAATTTGACTGCAGTTTAGTGATTTGAAACTATCCACTTGGCTATGGTTTAAGTGTGTTCTCCAGGTTTCAGGTGTTGAGACTTAATCACCAATGTGGCACTATTGAAAGATGGGGCCTTTAGGAGGTGTTTGGATCATGAGAGACTTGCCTAATAAATAGATCAACCCATTCATGAATTAATGGACTAATGGGGTGTCATGGAAGTAGATCTTCAAACTTTACTACAAAGCTACAGTAAAAAAGACAACACTATACCGACACAAAAATAAATCATAGGTCAATGGAATAGGGCAGAGAATCCAGAAATAAAATGATGAATCTTTTACCAACTTATCTTAAACAAAGCAGACTGAAACGAACATTGAGGAAAGCAAATCATGTTTAGAAAATGGTGCTTGGAAAACTGGTTAACCACATGCAGAAAAATGAAACTTAACCCCTACCTATCACCATATACAAAAGTAACTCAAAGTAGATCAAGGTCGTCATTGTAAAATCTCAACTATGAAAACTTTATAAGAAACTTAGGGAATACTCTCCTGAACATTGGTTTAAGAAATAGATTAATGGCAAAGTCTCCAAAAGCAAATGTGGCAAAATCTAAAATTGACAGGTGAGAAATTTTCAAGCTGAAAAGTTTTTGCACAGCAAAATGAACCATCAAGAGAATAATGAGACAACCCACAGAACGAGGGGAAATATTTGCAAGCTATGCTTTTGCAAAGACCTAACCCCATCCAGGATCTACAAAGAACTCAAATGAATTGACAGAAAAAAATTAAAAACAGTCATCAATTAAAAAGTGGGCAAATGGCTGGGCATGGTGGCTCACGCCTGTAATCCCAGCACTTTAAAGGCTGAGGCAAAAGGATGGCCTGAGTCCAGGGATTCAAGATGAGCCTGGGCAACTTGGCAAGACTTGGTCTTTACAATAAATAAATAATTAATTAGCCAGGCATGGTGGTACACACCCATGATTCCAACTATTTGGAAAGCTGAGGCAGAAGGATTATCTGAGCCCAGCCAGTAAAGGTTGCCCTGGCCATCAGTGTGCCACTGCACTCCAGCCTGGGTGACTGAGTGTGACTCCAAAACACATACAGAAAAGTGAGCAAAGAGAATGAACAGACACCTGTCAGAGGAAGACATTCATACAGCCAATCAACTTTGGCTCAGCCTCACTAATCATAAGAGAAACGTGAATCAAAATTATAATATGATACCACCTCACACTGGCCATCATTTAAAATAAATAAAAAATTAACAGGTGCTGGCATGACTGTGGAGAAAAGGGAACACATCGCCACTGTTGGTGAGAGTATGAGCTAGTTCCACCTTTGTGGAATGCAGTGTGGTGTTTTCTTAAACAACTAAAATTTGAGTTAACATACAATCTAGCAAACCCACTTCTAGTATATCCAGAGTATCATAAATCACTTTACCTAAAAGACACCCGCACACATATGTTCATTGCAGCACTATTCACAACAGCAAAACATGGAACCAAGCCAGATGGCCATCAAAAGTAGATTGGATAAAGAAAATGTGGTACATATACATGATGAAATGCTACACAACTATAAAGAAGAACAAATTCATGTCCTTTGCATCAGCATGAATGTAGCTGGAGACCATCATTTTCTAAGTGAACTGTCACAGAAATAACAACAGAATACCTGAACACCACAGGTTCCCACTCACAAGCAGGCCCTGATCACTGGTCACATGAGCACAAAGATGGGAATAACAAACCCTGGGCACTGCTTAAAGAAAGGAAGATAAGAGGCACACAGCCTTTCTTTGGGTACCTGTGGGGGTCGAGCCCTACAAGGGTCGTGGGTTCTCCTGAAGGAGAGATGGTTAGGCGAAAGATGAAATATTATACTCAGACACCTGCTTCCTGAACAGATGACAATTTAATGTTAGTTAACACAGAGTTTTTATACTATTTGTAAAGGGGCAAGACAAAGAAAATTCCTTCACGTATATATGCTTTAAAAGTTACCATCTAGTGGTCTTGGCAACAAACAAACCAAGATCCCTATAAACATTCAGACAAGGAGTCTTATTCATAAAGCCAACAATGATACTTTTAGTCCAAAGTCCTGAATTACAGTCCTTGAAATGTCCCAAGAAAACTTCTAAGTATACATTTCTTCATGAGCCAGGAGTTTTCCCATCTTAGGCTTCTATGACCTTCAGAGCCTTGTAATTGCCTCCCTTGGCCAGATGTCTTTGTTACTTTTCTCTTATCCTACAGTGCTTGTTTCTAAAAAGAACTCAAAAAAGCTTTTAGTAATGTTTCCCAGGCCCCCAATGTTGCTTTCTGTCTTTAGCTAATCTATCATAAAAGTGTCTGATTAGTATATTATGAGTTCAGTGAAAACCCACTCTATAAACGTTAACTTAGAGTTTTAACTATTGAATTAAGTAAAAGCCTTAATGATTAATCTTTATCCTAAGTCTGTGACAACAGTGTTATAAATCACCTACATAACTACTATATAAGTGCTAGAACTTATAGTGAATTCATAATGAACTTACTATAAACTTGTGCTTCTAAAAACTTTATGTCTAAACACTAAACTGCATAATTCTGAATCAAATGAGTGAATATACTTAAATCATTTTTTACTATAAGCAATATCTAGTAGCTTACAACCAAGTGAAAGAAAGCATTCTTAATGTGATTCAGAGTTTAACCCTTGCATATGTTAGAAAAGGCCAAGTGGCATAGTGGGAAATGGAAAAATGAACCATGACATTTCCAGGTTAGCTGTGAGTACTTCACATAAACATGCCATTTTCTTCTTCCACGACTGCACAGAATTTCTTCAGCCGTACCAACAGCAAAGACAGGAGACAGAAGGGCCTCAGCTGCCCAGACTCGCTTTGCGGCCGGGGGTCCTCAGCGCACCTGGACCTTATCAATCAGGTGGGCCTCCAAGGCTGGCTCCCAACAGGTACCATGTCCACCATATGGGGAGAGAAAGCTTGCTAGCAGCCCAAATTGCACCTACGCAAAATTTACTTATGTCACAAATCCTCACATCCCTAAAATCTTAAACAGATAAAAATAATGATAAATAAATTTTAAAAAGAAGGGAAACCTGCACGAGCATGCTAGCACGTTCATCCCCCCTCTATATTTGGTGATACACATTGCCTCAGGTTTCGGCAGAGTCAGCTCCAGCAAGAAGATTCTCACCAGATGTGGCCTCTTGACCTTCTTGGCCTTCCTAATGCTACAAAAATAAATACTTTGGCTTCATGAAATGGCCCAATTTGGGTATTCTATTAAAAGCAACAGCAAACAGACTAAGACACCCTTCTATTAAAAAAAAAAAGCTTAAAAATGATCTTAAGAAAAATATATTAAAAATTCATAAGAAAAAATATATTGAACCAATTAATGATGCCACATAACCATTGCTTTAAGAAACATTAAGGTGTCTCTGATCTTCCAGGCTCTGCATCCAGCTGAGACATATAATGAAAGAGTTTTGAAGTCCAATAGAATGTTGGACACACATGGGTCTTAAAAAAAATGGAAGCAAGAAAGCTTTGGGGAAAATCCAGATCATTTAGTTTTGAAGAATCCCATTTTTGTGTTTCCTTTGAAATGGTTCTTAGCTTCTAAGTACAGTGTGCTATACTATGGCATGGCATCTTAAGGTCAACAGTAAATAACTCAGAGAAAGGAGCATTTCCCCTTTTCTTAAATTTATGTTCCACCTCTCTCCTGATCTTTTTCAAAACCAACAAATAAAATACTTTTCACTTTCACTGTAGAATTTCCTTCCTAACTTGAAAAACACATGAAGAAATAAAAAACTGCTTTTTTCTCAATCCCACACTGCAGACACCGGTTTAGGAAAGCCTGACATCAGGGGAAAGAATAACAACAACAAAAAATGGCACAGGGGGTCAATGAGGTTGATAAAATATTATTAGTCTTAAAATGTTTCATTCAGTGATCTATTAAAATAATCAGTACAGACTGATGTTAAGTCAGTCAATTCTGTTTTGTCCATATTGTTTCCAATTTTGGCCAAAGAATTTGTCATTTGATATATCTCTTGTTCTCACTCTGTTGGCTGTTTAGGTTTTTAGAATTCCAACTATGATCAACTTCCTTGTTTTCATTTTCTGTTACATAAAATTATATGTATATTTCAAGGTTATACAAATTTTTAAATCTAGTTTCTTTAAGATATGAATTTTTTTTCCTTTTTGCCTTGTTTTGATCATGAGAATGAGAATAAAAATCAAGGTGAGTTACTATATTCTAATCAGAAGGGAAAGTCCATTTAATTGATCTTTAAAATAATTTTCATAAAATTGGAAAATGTAGATCACTCCTATCAGGAGCTAGAATGAGAGCTGAATTGCCAGGTATTAGAGTAACTGGTTAAAAATGATGAAAAACAACAGTAAACTCTTTCATTACTGACTGATAGTATGAACAAGACACTAATTTGTAGAGAGTACCATGTTCCTTTTGTTCCATTTGCCCCATGGAACCAGTTCATTGGCCAGAGGTCAAGAGTACCAGCATAGATGTGGGGCTCATCTCACTGTCAAGGAAACCTCAAACAAAGGGCTCTTAAATTTTTTTAATCAATATTTTTTATTTTGATATTGTGGGGAACAGTTAAGGGTTAGGTATACAAATATGCTTCATTCAGGCCCCCTTGTGGATAACAGGTGTCTCCCCATCCCCAGACAGTTGTTTACTACCATTAGTCCCATCCATCCCCCATAGTTTCCCACCACTGTCAGTCATTTTCTTATGGTATTGCATTGGATGATCAAGGTCCACAATATGAGTGAGAATATGTGATACTCAGATCTTTGTTTCTGTGATAGGTCACTCAGTATTATAGACTCTAGCTCCAACCAGGTTGCTGCGAAATTCATGATTTTGTTCTTTTTTATGGCTGCATAGTATTCCATCGTGTATATGTACCACATTTTTTTAATCCAGTGCTCTTTTGATGGACAGTGTGGTTGGTTCCAGGTTCTTGCTATTGTGAACAATGCTGTGATAAACACTCGTGTGCAGTTATCTTTTTTATAGAGTGATTTGAGTTCTTCAGGGTATATTCCCAGTAGGAGGATTGCAGGGTCATATGGGAGGTTGATGTTTAGAGTTTTTAGGAATCACCACACTGCTTTCCACAGAGGTTGCACTAGTTTACACTCCCACCAACAGTGTAGGAGTGCTCCCCTTTCGCCACATCCTCTCCAACAACTATTATTTTCTGAGTTATTGATAATTGCCATTCTGACTAGAGTTAGGTGGTATCTCAGTGTGGTTTTAATTTGCATCTCCCTGATGATTAATGAGGTTGAGCATCCTCCACAAAAAAAAAAAAAAAAAAGCAGG
>NW_007247469.1:659168-679139 GCF_000164805.1 Carlito syrichta
CTTTGACAAAACCTCCACCACTACCACTGGGGAGAGGAGAACCTATTCAGTAAATGTTGCTGGGAAAACTGACTGACCACATGCAGAATATTGAAACAGGACCCCTATCTATCCCCATACACAAAAATTAACTCCAAATGGATCAGAGACCTAAATGTAAAACTTCAAACCATAAGAACCTTAGAAAATTAAGGACATACCCTCATGGAAATTGGAACTGGCATCCAATTCCTGAACAAAACTTGAGACCCACAGACCATAAGGGATAAGATAGACAAGTGGGACCTCATTAAACTGACAAGCTTCTGCAAAGCCAAAGAAACCATCAAGAGAGCAGGGAGACAGCCTACAGACTGGGAAAAAGTATTTGCCAATTCCAGGTCTGACAAAAGCTTAACATCTTGGATCTACAAGGAACTCAAACATGCTGAAAAGAAAAAAAACTAGCAACCCCATTATAAAATGGGCAAAAGATATGAACAGGTACTTCACAAAGGGAGACATCCGAGCAGCCAACAGACACTTGAACAAAGGGCTCTTAAATTTTATGGATCCTTAGGACAGGAAAGAAGACAAGGAGGAAGGGCTAGCAGTGGAGAAGTACTGAGTACAGATAAAGAAGAGAAAGCACAACATGTGTGTTCAAGATTTTCCTTACCCCGCCCCTTTAGAGTGGAGATGGCTGAGGAAAACTTCAGCTAAATATCCAAAGAAAGGGATCTAGGAATGAAGGCATCTAAGCTAGGAATGCAAATATGCCTAAGAAGGTAATGAGCTGGAGGACCTGAGTCTTGACCATGACTCCCCTTAGAAACTATAATGCATTGATTCTGTACCAAGTCTGGTGTGGAGAGGGCAACTTTTTTCCTGTAATGCCTGCCAGGTAAAGCCTTTACAATTATAAAGTTGAAATTGACAAATCACACATAGGTTTTGGATAGAAGCCTTTTGAAGATACAGACATCACGTATTTGAAATATCATGATTTTTACATGATAGAGGATGAGACATTTTATATCTAAACCTTTAGTACTATATCATTTAAACATACGTGATCTGGGCAACCTGGGATGGGCCAATAGCTTTGGAAAATAATGTTGAAAAGTCACGTATTCTCTGTGCCACTGTTTACTCATCTATACTATGAAGATTATAACAGAATCTACTTAGTACGGCTGTTTTGGCACTACTTGTAATATTCTGGGACCATTTTATAAGAGCAAAATTAATGTTAGCTTTTCTGTTGTTGTTGTTTTTTTCTAAACCTAATTTTATTCTGTTAGACCCTGAGGTACTCCACAGTTTTCTGAGAGGATTTGATCATCAACCAGAATGTGAAAAATTTTCAGAAAGTAGCTGCTGTATAACATGGGGAACATTCAATCCAAATACTGCACAAAGAACTAGAAAGCTGTGAGAAATCTGCATGTTCTCTCTTGTCTCTGTGCCCCCATCCAGCTCTATTCTTAAACCTGACAGACCTTGTAAACTTGTAACCAAGTCAGCTTTCTTGATTCCTGCCTTAAAGCAAAAAAGACAGGGAAACACCAGGCATAATAAAATAAGGGCTTGAGTTTTATAGAGAAATAGTCTTGTTGCAAAGTCTAACACATTATCTATGTGACCTTAAGTGAATTGCATAAAATAGCTAAGTTTTAGTCTCTTCACCTATATAAAAAGGAAAATAAATTTTTTGAGGCATGTGAACACAGAACTTTAGTGCAATTTGACTAGTGTATGTAAGTCATCAATAAATGGTAGCTATTAGTATAATTATTGAAGTGTCAAAAATAAGTGTCAATTCACAGTTGAACATTATTTAAATGTTAACTGAATGATTTGTGTCCAAATTTCTTATTGTGTATTGCTCTGAGACAAAATTCCAGTTCTAAAATAACCTTTTCTCTATTTATTAAACCACTTTACTGAGGCATGATTGAAATGCCAAAACTGAACATATATGATGTATATAACTTTATAGGGTTAGAGATAAAAATACACTTGTGAAAATATCACTAAAATTAATTTTATAAATATATTTATTACCATAAAATGTGTGATCCCACTATCTTTATTTTTTTGTAATAAGAGCACATTGCATACAATCTATCCTCTTATTACATGTCAAGTGTAAAATACAGTATTTTTAACCATAGACTGTACAGTAGATCACTAAAAATTATTTATCTCTTGTAACTGAAGCTTTATACCCTTTGACAAACGTCTCCAGTTTTTCCCCTGCTATTCTCTCTTTTTATGAATTTGACTATTTTAGAGTCCTCATGTAAGTGGAATCATGTATTATTTGTCCTTCTGTTTTTGTCTTATTTTTACTTAGCATAATGTCCTCCAGGTTCACCCATGCTATCCCAAGTGACAAGAGTTTCATTTGAAACAATAAGTAATACTGTATTGAATGTATGATATATACCACTTTCTTTTTCTCCATTTATCTGTCGATTAACATTTAGGTGTCTTTCATGCCTTGGCTAGTGTGAATAATGTTGCAATGAACATGTGAGTGTAGACATCTATTCCAAGACTCTGATTTTAATTTTTTGGCTATATATCTAGAAACAGGATTGCTGAACTACAGGGTCATTCTCTTTTTAATTTTTGGAGGAAACTCCATACTGCTTTTCATGGCAACTGGACTAATTTATGCTCTTAAAAACAGCATGAAAGGATTTTTTTCTTTATATCTTTACCAATAGTTCTCTTTCTTCTCCTGCCTCTTTGCTGTTTGTCTGTTTGCTTTAATAACAGTCAACCTAAGAGGCGTGAGGTGATATCTCATGATTTTGACTTGCTATGCTATGATGGTCAATGATGCTAAGCATTTTTTATATTTCTAGCAGCCATTTGCACATCTTATGGATAAATGTTTACTCAGATCTGATGTCTGTTTTTAAATTGGGTTATCATTATTTGTATTATTATTATTGCTACTGAGTTGTAGAACTTTCTTAGGTATTTCTGCTTATTGACTTTATCAGATATATGGTTGGCAAATATTTTCTTCCTTTCCATAGGTTGTCTTTTTATTTTGTTGATTGCTTCCTTTGCTTTACAGAAGCTTTCTAGTTTGATGTAATCCCACTAGTCTATTTTTGTCTTTGTTGTCTATGCTTTTAGGGTCATATTTAAGAAATATTTGCCAAGGACAAATTTAAAAATATTTTCCCTCATACTTTCTTCTAGATTTTTTAAAATTTCAGGTATTAGACGTAAATCTTTAATCAAATTTCAGGTGATTTTGGGATATAGTATAATATAAGGGCTCAATTTTATTCCTTTTTTGTGAATTTCCAGTTTTCCCAACAACATTTATTAAATAATATATTTTTCCCATTGTTTATTCTTGGCACCTTTGCCAAAGGTAAGTTCACCATATATATATTTATTTCTGGGCTTTTTATTCTGTTCCATTGGTCTATATGTCTGTTTTTTTATACCATACTGTTTTGATTAATATAGCTTTATAATATATAATTGATGCCACATAAATTTTAAGAAGATAGTACCCCAATAAATGACAACCTACAGAAAATGAATAAATTTGTGAAGACATACATGTTGCCACAGCAGATAAATAGAAAGCATGAAATTTGTAATAAATAGAAAGCATGAAATTATCAATAACAAATAAGAAGTTTGAATTAAGAATCAAAAACTTTCCAACAAAAAAAAGTCTGGTCCAGGTGGTTTTACAGATGAATTTCACAAACATTTAAAGAAGTATAAGTATCAGCTCTTCTTAATATATCTTCCCAAAATAGAAGAGTGATAACTTTCAAACTCATTTTATGAGGCCAGCATCACCTTGATACCAAAACTAGAAAGACATCACAAAAAAGAAACTACAAGTCAATATCGCTGATGAACATGGATGCAAAACTCCTCAACAAAATATTAGCAAGATAGATTCAACAGCATATTAAAGTAATTATACTGTATAACCAAATGAGATTTATTCCCAGAATGCAGGATGACTCAACACAGGCAAATCAATGAATGTCATACACAGCATTAGCATATTTAGAGATTAAGGTGACCAGAAAACTCAGAAAGAACATTTGACAAAGTTCACAACCTTTCGCAGTAATCTCTCAACAAATTAAATGTGAAGGAATTATCTTCAACACAATAAAAACTATATGTGAAAATTCCACAGCTAACATCATACTGAGTGGAGACAAAGTAAAAGTTTTTCTTCTTGAATCCAGAACAAGGCAGGGATGCCCACTCTTGCCACTTCTATTCAACAGAGTATTTGTCATTCTAACCAAAACATCTAGGCAAGAAAATGTAACTTTATTTTAATGATGGGTTGTGGATATCAAATGTAGGTGCCTGTTTAAATTATTTGATTTTGGATTACATAAGAATGACAATTTTCATAATGATTGAGTCACACAAACAGCTTCATATGTAGTTGCACAAGGTTCGCATAGAGAATTCATCCTTGCTTTAATTATCTTGAAATTTGTAAGCATTTTTTTTACTTTATTTCATTATAAATATGTGGGATACAAGTCAGTATTAATATATAAGTAATGTAGGTTCAGATGAAGTTTGGGTCTCCAACTGTTCCTCACTTCCCGTAAGCATTTTGAATATGGGCTATACTTTTTGACTTTTTTTCTGGCCCTGTCCAACCCAGGACATGTCAACACGAACTACTTGCATTTACTCTACATAATTATGTAGAGTAGAATATAAACACTTTGTAATGAATTTCAATGAGTCTTAAGTTTCTCATCCCTTTAGAAAAGGCAATAACCCTGAACCTGGGTAGCTGAAGGTGATTATGATTTAGATTGGGTCTTCTTGTGTCTGTCTCATTTCATTTTATACTCTTTTATTTGGACTGGAAATTGTGGTCTTGTTGAGATCTCTTATAACTAGGTATTATGCGGTGCTTTTGCCCTCGTTCAAAGCAAACTCTTTAAGTTCTGAGTCATTATTCCTTGATTTTTTGGAAGTCTATTTTTCTCTTTGAAATATTGTGCACAGACTTTGCTCTGGGTCAGAAATCTCTGATTTTCTCTTCTCATTGCCTGCTATCATCTAAAATTGTAGCATTCTGCTAGAAGGTGATGGGGGCATGGATTTTACATTTTTTTGTGAAAAAAATAATGTCTTCTTGAAGAGCAGTCTGAACATAAAGTCCCCTTGAATACAAAATATGAATTGTACGACAAGTCCCTTCAAATATACAAAAAAACCCATCTCACCGAAGGTATCTCTAAGAAATAGCATGGGCATATGTTGTTGGTCACAACTATGGTTATGTGGGACTTTTTCTTTTTCTTGTAACCCCGAATTTTCAAGCAATAGCTTATCAACATTATTATCTTATGAATTGCAAACCTTTTCCTAACACTATTTTTATGTAGTTCAGTGGGACTCTATCCATAAACCAGAGTGAGCGTGAGAGGAAAGAAACTATTTGACCAGTTCCTGGATAAGCATTATAATTCCAGATCCCTAACCACAGAAATTGTTTCATATATGTTCTTTCTCTCAAGTTGGTCTGATCTGATACAACTCCAGGGTGTATACAGGAGTTATCAAAAAAAAAAGAGGTTTTCTTTTTCTGTGAAACCTATGGCAGTAAGGATGCTGCAAACTGAAGATGTCAGAAATCACTTTTATTGAGTCTGACAATAACAGTGTCAAGGTGTGAGAATCCCACTGTTCAGTCCCGTGGATCATGCTGTCTAGGAACTTTCACATGTAATATTGAATATTTACATTTTAAATTGAATTTGTTATTACTTAGGTTTTCTACCACGGTCAAATAAATGATTTCTATACTATAAATGGGCTAATCAATCCCTACCCCATTTTGTGTGTATCTCTTGCTCCTATTCAGTTCACCTTTTTTTCTCTATTTTTACTGTGTCTCTTGTGCCTCAACTCCTGTGTGTAATTTTTCAGAATTGGAAAGAGGTAATTTTTTTGGTACTTGAAAAAATAATGTTCCCTGTAATATGGAATAGTGATATAGTATCTTTTATTTGTATGTGGTTGTAAGATTATTATTCCAATCTACCAAAAAGTAAACTTAATATTTGATAATTGTGAATTATTCATTTAATAATTGTTAATTGTTATTTTTCTCTAAATTGTCTCAAATATTTAACTTACCAAAAATGTATTCTTAGTATATATTTGCAATATATATACAACAGCATTTTAAATTTATTCTGTACACAATATGTACCATTTTGTGTTATACAGAGGTTTAAATACTACACTGTTGAAACAATGTCAAGTTAGAAATGATCAAGTTTTTATTCAAAAATTAAAAAAAAACTTCAGTTTTGATCCCATGAACCACATCAGCAGCAACAATTGCTGTTTCTATATTCTGTGTGTCTAGAGGGTCGGTAGATTAACATCGAAAAGGATATAATGGATTCCCAGTGTTTTAAGTCAGTCTTCAACTGTGCTAGACTAGATATAAAATAAGTGATTTTGGATTGTTTTCTGTCTTCTTACTAAATTATAGAAACTTTCTTCAGGATGTCTTTGAGAATTATGCTTAATTTTCTAACCAGGCAATAATGATCCATAATAGATAAAAATGTGTTCTTTGAAGTGAATTATATGCAAACCTATCCTTTTTATCTTTATTCCATTATGTTATGGAGACTAAAAAAAAGAGACTGGCATAATAAGGGATTCTTGGGAGCATTGTCTCTCGTGGTTCATTTTAAATTGCAGCCTATGTAGGAGTTACCAAAACCAGAGCAATTTCAGTGAATGGATGTAATTTTAATGCTCATCTTGCTTGATTGTTTCTCAAGAAATCAATAACAAGATACTGTTCCTGACAAATGGTTTTAAAGCCCGCTTATCATACTGCAGAACAGCCGTTACAGGATGCATGTAAAACTGGAGCTGTGCTAATCAGTTTTTAGATGGAGACACATAAACTTATAATCTGAGAGACTGACAGAAAATGACAATGATTTAGCTTAGTTCTCACTAGCTGATGCATCTCATACAAGGATGATTCATTCTTTCCATGAACATTGCCAGATAGTATGCACAGAAGAGAACTACCACACATCTTATTAGTTCGCATAGATCTGTTCCATACTCTCCACTTTCCTCTGCATCCCAAGATTGTCCCAGAAGTGTTACTTTCATGACTTCCTTTTTCTATGATTTCACCTTGATTTTGACCAGTAGTAAACACCAGAAGGGAGGAGAGGAGACACCACTATCATTTTCTTTGTCCTGGGAGGGGCAGAGATCTGTAGTGGTCCCCCTCTCCTTCCTGCTCTTTTCAACCTCCAACCTGGGACCCAGAGGCAATCTCTGCACCCTCTGGGATGATCATTGCTGATCCAGAGAGGAAATTTCAGGAGTGGATACGAAGAGGAGATAGACAGCCCACCTTCAAGCTGGACCAGTCACGGACACATCTGATATGAGTGGGGGACTTGGCGGCGGCAGAAGCTGATGGGTGAATCCGTATCTGATTCACCCTCCTCCCACAGCAGTCCATGGGGTCGCTGACCCATGTTAAGGGCTGCCCCATCTGCCTGCACTGGAAGCAGAAGGGAGGGGCTGGAGACCAGATCCCACTCCCTACCACAGTAGCTGCTTTGGCCTGGGCGGTGCATGGGAGAGAAACCTGAAATTCCAAAACAGCCACAGATGGAGTCGTTTTTCTCTTTCTGTTTTTATTTACGTTTTAGTACGTGTTTTGTTTTTGCTAATTTTGCGGTGTTCTTTAGTTTTTCTGTTTGTGTCTGTGTATTTTTGAGGGTGAGTGCACCATCAGTTTGTTTGTTTGTTTGTTTGCATGGTTTTGTTTTTTTCTTGTTTGTGTATGTGTGCGTTTGCTTCTTTGTTTTAGTTTGTTGTGTCTGTTTTCCTTCTCCTTCTCCTCTGTCTTCATCTTTCTTTAGTCTTCCTTCTTCCTTTTTCCTTTCTTCCCCTTTTACTTATCTCACTTTTCCTTTAAGTGGGGGGGATACATACATTCCCCCCCCACACACACACTGCATGGACAGATTGTAAGGTGGTAGGAAATGGGTTCTGGTACCTATTGACAGGTGGATACTGTGATCTGAAAATAGCTTCTGAACCACAGCTCCCCCAGACCCTCTTAATCAAATCTCAAAACTTCAAAAAGCACGACCCTCCATCACCAGTCTGACTTCAAAATTGAACACATCCAGAGTACCTACCTAAGGAAGAATAGGAGATTGAGTCAGCAGACATTAAAGCTATCACCCATCACTGAGCAATGGAATTAAAGAAGGGGGAAAGGGGAGGAAAACCATCACAAAGGAAGATGAATCAAAGAACACAGTTACCATACAGAACGCTGGTAAGATGGCACCTGAGAATACAGAGTTTGGAACTCAAACAATGAAGAGCCTTCAGAATGACTGGTCCGGAACCACAAGCCCAGAGATCAAGATAGTAATAAAGAGAATGAATAGACATTCAGAGAGACAAGAGGAATGAATACAGGAGTTGATTACTAAGATGATGGCAATAAAAAATGCAGTCGACAAAATAAATACAAATGTAAATATGGAATTGAATTTTTCAGTATTTCACAAATGCATAGATATTCTTCTTGTCCAGGCAAATGGGACCCTGGCAATATATGCTTTAGGATGGCATCATGATTATAAATTGACAGTGACCATAGTATTGAAAGTCATATAAAAGAAAAACAAGTCACGGAAATTGGAGTACTTTTGGCAACTTAGAATGGTATTGATGGCGAAGAAAGAAATTGTGGCTTGGCCTGCTGCTTCTGACACCATCAGAGGCAATACAGAGCAATGGGCCAAGTAAAAGCTTTTAACACTCAATATAAGACAGAAGAGGAAGGACTATGAACTAGTTTTCATGACTGTGGGCCAATCTCTGTGCTTGAATATAAGTTTATAGAGCTGCAGAATCAAGTAAGTGTTCAATCCTTCAATTTTTCTCATAGGGTAAGTTGAACTCTAAGATTGGAATGGGAATATTTGAGCGGACATAGACCCAAAAAAAAAAAAAAAAAAAAAGCTTTGGATAGTCAAATCCCATTAAATTTCTTTCTAAAGAGAACATACTTGGATGCTAGCAGATCACGAATAGAAAAATAAGGCCTGGTTTGAGGATTCAGCATGTATAACAGAAGAATTATAAGATTATGCCAAATTGTCTAAGAAATATCATAAGCCCTTGTACAAAACTGTATTTAAAACAAAACTGTCAATAGCGATGCACTCACTTGGGACCAGAAGTCTGGGTTTAGCACTGAGTCTCATTAGTGTTTCCAATTCAATTCCATCACTATTAAAGAGCTGTTTTCTGTTTTTGTTTTTAAGATGTGGGTTCTATATGACCCAGAAATCCCCCTATTGGGAATATACCTGGAGTAACTCAAATCATTCTACAAAAAAAGGTACCTGCACACACGTTTGTTGCAGCTCTATTGACAATAGCAAAAACATGGAACCAACCATGCTGCCCATCGAAGCTGGACTACATAAAAAAAAAATGTAGTACATATACACAAGAGAATATTCTGTAGCCATAAAGAAGGACTAACATATGGATTTCGCAGCAACTTGGATGGATTTAGAATCTATCACATTCAGTGATCTATCACAAAAACCAAGATTAAAGAGCTGTTTTGACAGAATCATTGAATAGCCTGTTGAAAGGTTAGTAGAATAATGGCTGGGAGAAAACACTATGCAAATGTTTGGTTCTGGTTTACAGGTTATAGTAGATACCGTAGACAAGTGAATAATACAAGATGATGTCTCCATTGTAGCTATAATATAGGAGTCCTGGAATCAAAATACTGAAATAGAAATGACTCTTGGAGTTATTCAGCAATATAGCTCTATTGAAACATTTTTGCTCCTTGTCCCTTCATCTTCTGGTTCAGTGAATTTAGAAGTCTTGCATCCAAATGGATAAATGCTTCAATTTGAGAATATAGCCAGAGGACATTCTCATGTTCACAGGGGACTTCCTGTGCCATTAAACCAAAAGGCAGAGAAGAGTCACTGTCTCGGGTTATGTGCTTACTACTCACTACACAACCGAAACTGAAATTTGACAGCAAAGAAATATCTGAACCTGTGAAATACTCTGGGAAGCTTTGTCATATTTTCTTGCCATTCGTACTAGTTGATGGAAATTTGTGATAACACAAAGACAGGACCACCAAGGACTCATGGTAAAAACAAATTAGGATGTGCCACACTTTATTTTTTATCCTAACCCTATTTATACCTCAGTACACATTTCATTCACTGAATATCTATTCAAGGGTGCGTCATTCCTTTCTTATAGAAACCAGAAATTTTATAATGACCAACTTTAAAATTACTGGCATTTATGGGACATCAAGAAATAAATTTTATTCTAAAGATTGTATAACTAAGAAACATTGGAATTAGCATTCAAATGTTTGTGCATATGACAAATCATACAATATTTGCTCTTTCATTTAAGTTATAATACTAACTAATTATATATTAATAAGATTCAAGAAGACAAAATATCCCAAAATGTCAATGATTCCCATTTACTATTAATTGAATTTTTTAAAGTTTCTATTTCCAAACTGTGGATATGAAAATTCAGTGTATTTTTCTAATGTCTTTTTGTAACTTGGAATTAAACGCATGCTGAACATAGCTCAAAATGTGATTTTAAAAATAAGAGATGTATTGTGACTCGATACATATTTTACATCTTCATCCAAGTTTTTTGATTTGAGACAATTTATTTTTGAAGTTTTCTTCTATGAATGATCAGTAACTGGATATGAAGATCACATGTACATTAGAGAAAAATCACATTTAATAAATAATATAAGATACTTTGAAATACATAATGTTTTTCAGGAAAAAAAATCTGCATAGCATAAACTTGAGAGCATTGTGTGTCAGATAATTAGACAACTGGCTAAAAATACCTTGTTCTTTGCCTAAGAGACTATTATTCTCTTTCAATTCTTTATTTTCTTAACAATAAACATGACCTATTTTTTTTTCAGTATTCCTCCAGGAAGCACAACAGATCAGTGAGTAAGTGTTGATAATTATCTGCCATCTCCAGAGTAGCAGATTTTGAGAGTGTCTTTTTACCCTGACAGACGGTAATTTTTAAAATCTATACTGTACTTGCAAAAGTACTACAATGCTGCTGGGAATGCAAGTTAGTGCAACCTCTTTGGAAGACAGTGTGGCGATTTCTGAAAGAACTAGAAATTGACCTTCCATATGACCCAGCAATTCACCTGTTGGGACTATATCCGGAGGAAATCAAATCATTCTACAAAAAAAAACCTGTACACATATGTTCGTTGCAGCTCTGTTCACAATAGCAAGAAACATGGAACCAACCATGTTGCCCATCAAAGTAGGACTGGATAAACAAATGTGGTACCTATACACATTGGAATATCATGCAGCCATAGAAAGGACAAACAAACATGGACTTTGCAGCAACTTGGATGGATTTAGAGTCGGTCATACTCAGTGATCTATCACAGAAACAAAGAACATAATACCATATGTTCTCACTCATAAGTGGACCTTGAACAAGTATAATATTGTAAGAAAAGGATTGGCCGTAGTGGGAAACTATGAGGGAAGGGGAGTGGGATTGGCAGTTGAGAGAAACTGCTAGGGGAGGGAGGGGCACATCTCATCAACAAGGGTACCTGCATAATCAACGCTTGTATATGTAACCTGAAATTGTATCCCACATCTTTTTTTTTAAACCTATAAAAAAGTACGTACAATGTCTCAAATTATAATTGTGATATTATTTCAGTTAATATGAAGCTATAGAGAAATTCTTCAAAGCTAAAATTTCCAAAGTGTCTAGTATGTGTTCAAGACTATACTAGACACAATGAAGAGTATAAAAGACATATTCATTGTGGCTCCTGATTTTTAAATATATATGTTATAATAAACATATTTTAAATATATATATACACACTCTTTGTGATTATTTTTACTTTTTCTATTCTTTAATTAAGGAGATGCAACATACTGATGACTTACAAAGTAGAAACATATAGTAACTTTTTCCTGTATTCAGAATAGCACCCCAAAAGACATCTCTTGTGAACACAGGACAAACTTTTTGATCCTTATTCCCAACACACACTATTTGCTGGAGCTACCCATGATGATTTCCATCTCAGAATATCTCAAACACTTTAGCCTAAATCCTTCATCATTTACATCTTTGTTTCTGGGATTATTAAATGTTCAGCTTCTACCTAACTAATCAACCAGTAATTCAGAAATTATGACATTTCTCTTCATGTATGTATCTTCATTGTTTAATGCCTAGCCTACAATAAGACATGATAAAATTTGTTGAATCAATTAAATAAACCAAGACTCTTAGGTCAATCTCAAACCCCTTGTCTTCATAGTAGGAGTGTGAGCCATGGCTTGTGTGTGCATAGCTCAGTGTTATTTTTTCTGTAGCCAATTAACAAAAATATTTATCTACTAAAGTTCTGCTAATCACATTGTACCCCTCAGTATTATTTTCTTTAATATTTGAGTCATTTTTCTATTATTCTTTTGTTGAAAGATATAGGAATAAAATAGATTAATCAGCCAAAACACTGTCTAAACTATAATTTACTATGTGGACAAAATACTTTAGAAACATATGCTGGGATTTTGCTAGGGAAAAATGTTAGTGTTTGGAAATCTGATAATAGTATCTGAGGGCAGCAAGTGAGTATATGGATTTTGTAAGGCAGTCTCCCATATTCACCTCTTAAAATATTCATGAATTAAGGTCAGAGTTAGACTGCATTATATCTCTCCACCTTGAATGGAAAATCAAATAAAATACATGGAGACTTTACAGTGAGACAAATTATTTTCTTATTATTTACTGGACATAAAATGGGCACATTTATATAAAACACAAACATGGTAAAATTCTTCAGCATAAAAATTAGAAGACCATGTTATCTTCAAAAATCACTAGCCACCGTTAATTTTAAACATTAAATAGTGGTATGGAAAGTAGGGTGAGTTGGCTGGGCTCGGTGAGGGCCACCCTATTGTCCCAAATTTTATCTTTAACAGTAGAATTTGAGAAATCTAGACCTGTTATTATCACCACCAACCCTTCTCTGTGTAGATCTTCATTCTTCACTGGGAAAATAAGTTAATTCATTTTATTTTTAGTGAAGACTTAAAATATATGTGGAACACAGCTGTGCTATACTACAAACTTTACTAAAACTGGCACCACTGTGTAGGAACACAAGATGTGAAAGTGTATATGTTCATGCATGGGGAATTCCATCTTGTAACATTTTAGAGAACAACTTAGCTTTTACTAAAAATGCAAAAGGAAGCCAAAAAACAAACAAAAACAAGATACAGTATTTGGTTTTGCCAATATTTCTCTATTTTTAAAAAATATTTATTTATGTACTTATTGCTAGATCTCTGTCATTGGTAATTTCTATTTGCCTCCTTGAAAATAGTTTTATTTTCTGTGATTAAAAATAGAAGTGATTTGCCCTGTGCTACAAAAGAGACTGAGAAAGATACTGATGGTTGCTGGCTTTCTCCCTGAGAGATTCATCTGGACATCTTCCTTCATTTTGTTGCTAAAGGAAATAAATCACTGATATACTGAATGCCAAGGATTGAACTCCAAGGTTTTATTATTTCTAAACTTTCACAAGCTATTTTATTATCCATGTCTTGTCAATTACTGTGATAGTATTTTGTGAACAAGTCACTCTATTGTTCCATAATCTGCTTCTAGTATTTGCCACAAACATTTCTGCCAGCAATCTAGGGGGATTAGACATAGGGTATGGAAATGTATCAGCCCTGACAGAATGATGAATCTTTCTATCCCTGAAATGAGGCTTCCTGCATTTCACTGGAAGGGAAAAAAATTTATTTTTTTTTTCTTTTTGCATTTGTTCAGTGAGGAGTAGAGAAATGAATTATCTGTTTTCCTGGTTTTTTTAATTGTTGTTTTGTAAAAATTTTTTTTGAGACGTGTTCAGGATCAACGTTTCGAACCTAATATTTTTCAAATCCATTCTGCCTTCCTTTTAAAATATGATTGGAATCAGTAAATATTAAGCAAAGATTTATTGAGAAATCTCCATCTCATATTCTTCAGCAATCTTGGTAATTATTGGCCAAGGGAAGATGATCACTAAGAGGCAGAAGTAGTACATTTACTTCTGTAATCCCAGGCTAAGCCTGTTTTATTTATGCTTTCTGTCTCTTTTTCTCTCTATCAGCATAAGTTTTAAAAGCTTTGAGGATCATCTCAAGTTTCATCTGCTTCAGAATAACTTCTGGAAGAAGAAATGTGATTTTAAAATTGCTTCTGAGTTCCCTCTGTCCTAATTCAGTCAGTCACCCTCATTAGTCAGTCAGATCTAGATTGAAATTGTAACTTCATCCATTACTAAGTGTATGACTTGGGAAAATTATTCAACCTCTCTCAGTTCAGTTTTCACAATTGAAAAATTTACTCTCTGAGGCTTTCTGGTCAAGTTATTATGAGCTTTTCATGTAATGCAGGTAGGACAGTGCATGTCCATTTATTAATGCCCAGTAAATCTTCACTGTCTTAACCATTCTTAAATACTACTTCTACCTTTTATTGTTTCTACAACCCTTTGATTCTTTCTTCCAATTTTTAATTCCCTTTACACGTTCATCCTATTTCTTCAATAATCTGAAACCTTTTTAATAACAGAAATGGAGTTCTTACATTGCTTCATGGCTTCAGTACAAAAAAGGCCAATGAGTGTCTCCCAGAGATGATTAGGAATCTGAGAATTCACTGCAGGGAGAGACTTCCAATCGATCTATAAGGTCCTTTGTTTAAAAGAAGAAGTTTGCAAGTATGTATGTGTGTACAAATGTTCATCCAAAACACATAAGGAAAGGCATATATGTATACTGAGATTAGAATTTAGTAGAACCTTATTTTTGGACAAAATAGATTTTGTGAAAAACAATTAGGTCATATTTCAAGGGAAGAGTAAGAAATCTAACCTTGACAAAGTGTAAAATTGGACACTGATAGTTAAAAGTAGACTGAAGCCATATTATATACTTGTGGTAGAATGTATTGGATTGGGGTGAGGCAGCATGATCCTTGAAGGCTTCAAGGAGGATTAGTCACAGTCAATTCAGTCTGAGACTAAAGATACATTTCTGAGTGTATATTCAATCTGTACATTTTCATTATGGACATATCAAATAATTTGAATATGAAATATATGAATCTGAAATCAGGAGGGATAACTTCCTATTTGTTATCTTTATTTAGTTACATAACTTTCCTGAAACTTAGTTTTCCTCACTCTATAAGAAACAAGTTAATATAATTTAACTCTAGTGATTATAATAAAAATGAAATAAAATTAGAGACATTTCAATGCTTTAAAAAATATTATGTAGGTCATAAGTGTTAATGTCATTGCTACTTATCTTTTCATGCTATATTTTTATTATAAGCCTACTATAATTAATTAATTATAAATTAAAATACATATTAGAGAGGAAAATAAGTAGAGAAAGAAAATATGTGGGCAGGCTTTTAAAGCTCTACAAGTGTGAAAAAACAGACTTTGTGTTCTGTGTTTTCTTAGATTCTATATTTGTTTATTTGGCATCCATTAGTCACAAAGCCAGTTATATTAACTATATATTCTTTTATTTATTTATTTATTTTGAGTTGGAGTTTCACTCCGTTGCCCAGTAGGGAGTGCAGTGGTATACTCACGGTCACCCCAGTGATGACCTGCTGGGCTTCAGCCATCCTTCTGCCTCAGCCATCCAAGTAGCCGGAACTTCAGGCTTGCTACCACACCCGGCTAATTTTTGATTTATTGTAGCGACGAGGTCTCACCATGTTGCCCAGGCTGGTCTCCAATTCGCAGGCTCAGGAAATACTCTCTCCTTGGCTTCCCAAAGTGCTGGGATTACAGGCTTGAGCCACCGCACTTGACTAAAGAGAGTTAAATAAATAAATAAATAAATATGTATGTGCTAAATACACTGAGTTCATAGCCCATGACAAAGCTGATGCACTGTGCAAAGCTGAAGACAGGGCACTGGATGTTCAGATATGACTGATTTTAGACCTTTGAATGACAATTTGATCATTGTAAAAATCATGTAATTATAAAGTGACTGTTCCCATGGGCTATGAGCAAAAAGTAGTATTTCATGTCTACTTAATAGTATGTTATGATTTGAAAGTCTTTATTTTCCATTGCCAAATTTTATGTCCAAAAGTGTTCAAAACATTCAATAAAGTCTCAGTTTTTATAAATAAAAATGAGTATATTTCTTACTTCATTCATTTTCACAAAATATTTATATTATTTTATAGGTATCAAATCTCTCCTTCATCTTGCCTTAAGAAATCTTCATAAAATTTGGTATCTGAGAGTCCAGAGAGGTTTTGTGAGAGGAGATAGCTAGAGAAAAGCTAGGCAGACAGACAGGGTGGTTCCTTCTGCAGCAATGTAGTGATCTTCCAGAAGACTTCTCAGGCTGATATATTTACATTGGTAAACAAGCTCCCTATAAGCCTCTCAAGATAGAGCTTAAGTACTTAGTGCTGGGATAGAAAAACAACCAATCAGCTTACTACCATGCGATGGCCAATCAGCTCACCATTAGGCCCCAACCTCCTGCCAATTGGTTCCTTGAACTTAGCAATCAGCACAGCTAGTGTCAACCAATCAGCTCACAGCTTGTGTTAGCCAATCATCTTGGTCTTAGGGCTATATAAACACCAGGTTTCATCTCTGGTTTGGCAGTCCTCTTCCACTCTGAAAGCTTTTCTGTTCTCTCAATAAATCAAAAATCAGCGGGGTGTGGTAGCGCATGCCTGTAATTCCGGCTACTGGGAAGGCTGAGGCGGAAGGATCGCCGGAGCCCAGCAAGTTGAGGCTGTGGTGGCCAGGAGCGGCCACTGCACTCCAGTCTGGGCGACAGAGTGAGACTCCAACTCAAAAATAAATAAATAAATAAATCTCACTTTCTCAACTTTTCAGCTTTCCATGCCTCTCATTGCTCCTGGGCACAAGACAAGAACTCCAACCTGAAGAGCTGTGGAAGATCATCGGAGCAGAAGAGCTGTGCCCACCAGAGACTGGCTTGCTAGCTGAGGGAGCCAGCTGAACTGGGAGAGCTGCTGGCAGAAGGTGAAACTCTGAAGCTGAGACATTTCTGGGGACAGCAACACTCTCAGGGCTTGGCTTGCCAGTCCATTAATGCCAACATTCCTGGGGCTAGTCTTGCCAATTCATCAAGCTAACACTCTCTGGGGCTCAGCTAGCTGACCCATTGAGCTGACACTCTCAAAGTCCAGGCTGACCTGAAAAATCCGTATCAAATTTGGCACCCAATGTGAGGATGGATGGAAGGGTGAGTTAAAGCGAACATATTCACTTTTATTTCTGAGAATTCTCATCAAGATTTTTTACTCTCTTTAAAAACAAATTACTAGGACTTTGCTAACCAGTTGAAAGTGAATAGCATGGCTGCTGGTCTGCAATATGCAGAGGTCAGGCTGTCTAGAGAGGACCTGATTAATCCCCATTGACCTCTGGGGTTGAGAAAATTGGCCCTGTTCCAAACAAGTTTCCTTTCATGGAGGTCTAGCTGTCAATTGGAAATGGAAGATGTGTGGGAATAATTGAGGGCATCTGGCCAAGGCAACACCTTGGTGTTACCTGAAGGTTCCCAGGCTGACCCCAATTCCCAACAGCCCAATAAAGTGTCAGCAGAAGACTTACAGTCTTTCCTATCGTGCTTTCTTCAGCCGTTCCTATCACATTTTCTTCTCTTTAGGATCGCAGTGACTGCTGTTCCCACTTGGTGTCAGGGGTGTTTTTGTAGCTTAAGGAGTTAGCATTACTAGACAGTGTTAGTAGCTGGCCTGATTCTTTTTGAAAATAGCTCAGGACATTGTGTGCTCATTGTTCCAAGAGTCAAAGGGTAGGAGGTTTTGAGTTAATTTTTCCATTATGTTAGGAAGCAGTATAACTGAGAAATATGAGAAATTGTTTTATGTGAGGAATTTTCTTTTGGAAGGCATCTTGTTAAATTAGGTCTCCACTCTTTCTTTCATTTAAGGAAAATCTGTTCCATGGTTGTACCCTAGCAATGTAGAGTCTGGTCTGTACATTTGGGACTCTATGGGTAGGCAGATGTCGAGTGAATGCAGATTCTTTCTTTTGAGGACATTTTGTCAGTTCTGTGCCTGAGAACATAGATGCCTCATATGCTGGTTATGCAGCTCTATGCTGAAATGTCTTGCTGACAGTGGGTTTAGGCTCTTCCAAGGTCATCAGATACCATCTTGATTGACCTGTACTGGCACTTAAACATCTCCATATTTGAGGACCTTGTTATGAAAGTAATTTGAATGTTGCCACCTCACTCAAACCATAGTTCTCACCATCAGAGGTTTACGGAAGGTCCCAGGAAAACTTCTCCCCTCCTTGACAAAATCCTGCTCCAAACTCATTTGTTCCAAGGTCTTTTTGAAGACTGGTCTGGTAAGGGAGAATGCTAGGTTTGAAGAATTCAGAGGCACATTCAACAGCACAGAGGAAAGGTATTAATGCATAGATCAGTGTGACTAATTCCTACTGACCAGGTCTCTACCACTATACTCAGGTGAGGGTCATGCACACAAGTAAGGAAACACCATGAGGGGAGAAGGACGAGAAAATGAGGGATGCTCTCCTTTCTTTGATCCTTATTCATGCACCTTGTTTGGAGGAGGAGAAGCTTAGGGATGCCTTTCTTTTGCCTCTCTCCCTCTCCAGATAGGTAACAGGCCATCTGGCTACCTGCAGTGTGCATTTCTCAAGAGTGCATCTTGAGACACATGACACCTTTGATACTCAGACATTAAACAGAATCTTAAATTTATTTTGTGCCCAAGCGTGGCTGAATTTAAGTTGCAGAAATGGAGAAACGTGGTCTCCAGAGGGGAGTATTAATTACAATATAGTCTTGTAGTTAGACAATTTCTGTAGATGCATGAACAAATGATCTGAGGTCCCACACATGCAGGCTTCTTCACATTGTGAGAAAATTAAGGCCTTTGTCAACAGTGTAGAATTGATTCAGTCCTCCTAGCAGTCATCTCAAGGGAAGGTCCCAATGGACTGGGATTGCCAACCCCAAAGGCACCACAGGGATGGCATCAGTTCATGAGGTCACTCCTCCTTGTCCATCCTGCTCTTCTTATTCAGGTCCTCCTCGTACATCAAACTGTTCCCATCAAAACAAAAACCAAGCAAACAAAAAATCACCTTTGTTCTAGACAAGCCCTTGTGTTACTTATGCCCCTACAAGAGATGCTTGGTGAATATGGCCTTAGTAAGGTACAGGTACCCTTTTCCCTATGGGACTTGAAACAAATTAAGAAAGACCTTGGCAAGTATACTTTCTGGAAAGTATATAGATAACTTTCTAGAATTTAACACAAGTATTTGAGCTCTCCTGGAAGGATGTTATATTGAACTTGGGCCAGACTCTAATGACCACTGAGATGCAAGCAGCCCTGAACACAGCAGAGAAGTTTGAAGATTAGTTTTCCATTTCATTTAGTTCCAGAGAAGGAGAGGAGACCTATCCAATTGCCATGTCTGCAGTACCATTGGAAGACCCGATAGTAATTTGGAAGAATGGAGGAAGAAACATTTCCTATGTGCATACTGGGAGACTTGAGGAAAACTAGAACTAAGCCTCTCATTTATTCCATGTTAGCCATGATAGAACAGGGTGTCGATGAGAATACCCCAGCTTTTCTGGAAAGGATAAGAGAGGCTTTGGTTAAGCACACGTCCTTAGACCTTGCAACAGGCAAAGGGCAATTAATCTTTTTTTTTTTTTGAGTTGGAGTTTCACTCCATCGCCCAGACTGGAG
>NW_007247469.1:679314-713726 GCF_000164805.1 Carlito syrichta
TCACCTCAGCCTCCCAAAGGCGCGGGATTACAGGCTGAGCCACCGAGCCCAGCTGGCAATTAATCTTAAAAAACAAAAAAGTTCATTACTCAGGCAGCTCCAGCTATCTGGAGGAAGCTACAGAAGCAGTCCACAGGACCAAACAGTACGCTAAAGAATCTCCTGAAAGTGGCCACCTCAGTCTTTTATAACAGGGAGCAGGAGGAGGCTGAGGAAAAAGAAAGGAGACACAAGATGAAGGCAAGAGCTTTAGTAGCTGTTTTGCAGGCATAGACACCCCAGAATTCCCAAGGTGCTCCTGCTATTTGTTATAGATGCAGCAGGCCAAGACATTAAAGAAGTAATCAGGTGCTAACATGGAAGGCTACAGAACCAGAGGGACAAAAGAGGCACCTCAATTGGCAGTGGTCATTAGTGACAAAACTCCAGCAGGCCATCAGAAACCTGATAACAACAGACCTGCTAAGGGGGTGATACCTTTTGCTGTAGGTACAATCTGAGGGGGCACTAGAAGATTGGCTGCCCCCAAAGAGGCCTAAACCTCCAAGATCTTGTCCACTGTGTAGTCCAGATAAACATTAGAAAGCAGGTACATTCTCTTCTGAAGAGAGGAAAGAACATGTAGCTCAGGACTCATGGCTACTGAGGAGGCCTGAAAACATGCTACAGTGTCTGGCAAAGCTCACCATCACCCCAACCATCTTCAGGTGACTATTAAGCTGCTGGAACCCAAATTAATTTCTGAATTAACACAGGTGCCAACCATCTGGCCCTGGCCATCCATGTTGGAATATATATATATAATATTATATAAATACACAATTAGAGTTGCTAGGGGAAATTTAAGGTATATAAATGTAGAAGGCTATATGAAAAGGTAGAAAGACAGAAGCCAGAAAAACACAGGAAGGATGTAAAGAAAGTTGCTGGTGTGGAAGTGTGGTTTTGGTCGGGAAGGATGCATTCTTTTGCACTTCAGTACACTCTGATTTCCCACATATATTTGCGTTTGAAGATCCTTCCAATCACTCCACCCAATTAACTTGGACAGTACTGCCTCAGGGATTTCAAAATAGTCCTCATCTGTTTGGGCAAGCATTGTCGTGAGACCTTTCTGAGTTTTTGCTCCCCCAGGTAAAGGTATTGCAATACGTTGACGACATCCTTCTGTGTGCCCCAACTGAGGGAGTCTCCCAGGAAGGTAATAAGGCTCTTCTTAATTTTCTGGCTTACAGAGGATACAAAGTCTCAAATCCAAGGCTCAGCTCTGTCAAGCCTCTGAAATACCTAGTCCTTGTCTTATCAGAGGGGACCATGGCAGTAGGTGAAGAAAGAATCAAGCCTATTGCCTTTTTCTTCTCTCAATATCTCTCAAGCAATTGAACGGGATCTTGAGCATTACAGGATTGTGCAGGCTATGGATCCCTGAATATGGTGAAATAGTACACCCCTTATATCAGCTGGTGCAGGAGACTCAATCACCTGAACTCATTTTCTAATTTGGACACCAGAGGCTGAGAAAGCCTTTGACCAATTAAAACAAACATTAATTGCAGCACCAACTCTTAGTCTTCCCATAAGGAAGACATTTAACTTTTATGTGTCTGAAAGAAAGAATGGCCCTGGGAGTTTTAACTCAGATCTGCAGTTTGGCCCAACAACCATGTAAGCTAATTAAGCAAAGAGCTTGTCCTGATGGCTAAGGGATGACCAGCTTGCCTACAAGCAGTGAGAGCAGTAGTGCTGTTGGTGCCAGAAGCTATTAAGTTGACAATGGGAAAAAAAATTAACTGTGTATAATGTATATCCACATAATGTGACAAGACTGCTATCCTCAAAAAGGAGCCTTTGGTTAACCAATAACCCACTGTCTTAAATATCAGGCCTTATTGTTTGAAGAAGTTACAATCCACTTAAAACCATGTTCTCCGAACCCAGCCACCTTCCTCCCCAGTGATGACAGGGAATATGAACACGAGTGTGAACAAGTGGCAATGCATACCTATGCAGTAAGAGAGGACTTAAAGGAAGCCCCTTTAGACAATCCAGATTGGATTTCCTTTACTGATGGAAGTTTGTTTGTAGAGCAAAGGCTCCATAAGGCAGGGTAGACTGTAGTCACTCTCAATGAAATCGTCAAAAATGTAACTCTTTCCTTGTATGTAAGTGCTCAGCTAGCAGAATTAATTGCTGTTACAGGGGTCATCGAATTAAGTAAAGAGAAGAAAATAAACATCTATACTGACTCTAAGTATATCTTTTTAATCCTTCACACTCATGCCACCATTTGGAAAGAACGGCATGTTCCTTTTGTGGGGGGAGGAGGTTGGAGTCTCACTCTGTTGCCCAGGCTGGAGTGCAGTGGCATGCTCATGGCCACCATAGCCTCTACCTCCTGGGCTTAGGTGATCCTTCCACCTCAGCCTTCCAAGTAGCTGGAACTACAGATGCATGCCATCGCATTCGGCTAATTTTTGTGATTTCTTGTAGAGATGAGACCTCACCAAATTGCCCAGGCTGGTCTCGAACCCCTGGGCTCAGGCAATACTCTCATCTTGGCCTCCCAAAGTGCTAGGATTACAGGCTGAGCCACCGTGCCCAGCCAAGAAAGACATTTTCATACAGCTAATGGACCTTCTATTAAATACCATTGGAAAATTGACAAACTATTGTCCCTCAGGAAGTGGCAATAATACATTGTAACGGCCACCAGAAGGGAACAGATGAGTTAGCTGAAGGAAATAAATTAGATCAAACAGCTAAGTTAGCAGCAAAGAACACCCGGATTTCTGATCCATTTGAGACACCTATAATTTGGGAGGGCCCCTTGAAAGAAATACAACCCCAATATTCTCCCACAGAGATAGAATGGGTTACGTCTCAGGGATACATTTTTCAGCCTCCAGGTTGACTGCAATCAGAGGATGGAAAACTTCCTCTGCAGACCTGCCAATGGAAGTTTCTTAAGACCCTCCATCAGAATTTTTCACCTAGGACAAGATAAAACTTTCCAACTAATTTGAAGGCTGTTTTCATGTAAAAATCTAAAAGAAACAGTCAAGCAAGTTTTTAACACTTGTGAGATTTGCCTTGCAAATAACCCCCTCAATAGACAAATTCTTTCTCCTAAAATGCAAAGAAAGGGAATTTACCTAGAAGAGGACCGGCAGATAGACTTTACTTATATGTCAGTAGTAATAAGCATTCAATCTCTCCTAGTATGGGTAGATACCTTCACTAACTAGGTAGAAGCATTTCCATGCTGGACAGAGAAGACTTCTGAATTAATAAAAGCACTGCTCAATGAAATAATCTTTCACTTTGAATTACCTAAGTACCTCCAGAGTGACAACGACCCCTCATTCAAGGCAGCTGTCACCCAAGGGGTCTCAAAGGCTTTAGGTACACAATATATTCTGCGTTGTGCTTGAAGACCTCAGGAAACGTAGAGAAAATAATGACATCATCAAAAGGCACCTCAAAAATCTGTCACTGACGACTCATCTTCTTTGGTCCACTCTCTTTCCCATCACCAATCTACTATGCATTAGAAACACTCCATCAGATTTAGTGTCAATCATACTCAGTGATTTATCGCAGAAACAAAGAACAGAGTACCATATGTTCTCACTCATAAGTGGACCTTGAACAATGATAATACTATCAGAAAGGGATTGGCAGTAGTGGAAAACGGTCAGAGGAGAGGGGGGTAGGATTGGCAGTTGAGGGAAACTGCTAGGGGAGGGAGGGGCATACCTCACAACAAGGGTACCTGCATAATGTTTGTATATCTAACCCTGAATTGTACCCCACATCTTTATATTAAAAAATAAAATAAAATTTTAAAAAAAGAAATACTTGCCGGGTTCGGTGGCTCAGCCTGTAATCCTGCGCCTTTGGGAGGCTGAGGTGAGTGGATTGCCTGATGAAAGGTGCAGACAACAGTCAGAAGGGCGTCCCCAAGATGGCACTGCCTCCCAAAGACAACAAAGGCCCTAAGCGGTTTTTCCCGCCAACGCAAACCTTAAACCAGTGCTCAAAAAACCTCTCCCTATAGAAATGCTACCTCATAGTCTACTCCAATAAGACTCAAGCCCGGCACTGGCCAGCCCCTACAAGGTTCATAAATATACCCTTCTCCCTACATAGCTCTCTCTCTCTCTTGCTTTCTCTCTCTGTCCCCGCCACTCTCTTACTCTGTTTCTTTCTCGGTCTCTCTTTCTCTCTCTCTCTCTTGTCCTTCCTCAGTTACAGTCCCTTCGTGTAACTGCCCCTTTAATAAATCTCTTGGTTCAGACCAGGCATGGAGTCGTTACTGGTGCCAAACTGTCTTTCACCTGAGCCTGTGGGTTCGAGACCCGCCTGGGCAGGTGAGACCTCATCTCTACAATAAGATCAAAAAATTAGCCGGGCATGGTAGTGCACACCTGTAATTCTGGCTACTAGGAAGGCTGAGGTGGAAGGATCACCGGAGCCCAGCAGGTCGAGGATGCGGTGAGCGCGAGCAGCCACTGCACTCCAGTCTGGGTGACAGAGTGAGACTCCAACTCAGAAAAAAAAAAAGAAATACTCCATCAAAACTGGGGCTAATCCCCTTTGAAATGATATATGGATGACCTTTCTTAACTGCTGACCTCTTGCTGGCAAGAGAACTTAGACTTAACTACGTATGTTACTTCTTTGGCCTACTTTCAACAAAAATTAAGACAATTAACAGAAGCCCAACCATGGGAACTAGCACCGCCCATGTTCAGTCCAGGAGATTTGATACTAGTAAAGACCCTTCCCTTTCCATTCACTTCTTTGAACCCAGATTGGGAAGGACCCTATGTTGTTCTTCTTTCTACTCCTTCAGCAGTAAGTGTTACAGGAATAGACTTGTGGATCCACCACACTAGAGTTACAGCCTAGAGTCCAGGAGAAGTGTCAGAGAATACAGAAGTATACAGAATCAAAATAAAGATCATAAAATCAAGTGTCACTAACTAACTGCCTATAGATTTCCTCCTTATAGTTCTACCTATACTTGCTGCCTTTGTTTTTATCTTGATTTGCACCATTAAACATCTCTGTCAAGTATTCCTTAATCCTGAATACCCATGAGAGTATTTTCTTCCCTAGAAGTTTCCCTCATGACAATGAGCAAAATGCCTATTCTATTTTCTATCTATTTTTAGTATCATTAGTCCTAGCTTTCTATAAGCACCCCTTTTCACCCTCCATTGCATACTTGGCTCAACAGGATAAGTAATCAAAATGTTGGATATGTCCACAGAAGGAACCTCCTCTAACTCTTGCCCTGATAGGTCTACTGTTGTCGCTCAAGCAAATAGGATATCTCAGTGGTTCCTGGTATGAATTCATTGTCCTAGGAAAAGCAGTTAAACCTAATCAGAAAGCCCCCTGAGGCAAAAAGTCCTCAATTAATCTTAGAGAAGTGGGGAAATGCTTCTCCTGTTTCCACTTGCACTTAGAACTATTCTAGGTGGGATGGCTTTCCCCCAGGTATTGTAATATAGCTGTGTTCCACCAGAGTATGGGGACAATGGCTTTAGTCTCTAATGGAATTCCTACTAAAACTGGATGGTGTATATCCATAATCAAAAAGCATCAAATAGGCTGGTTGGAGTATACAACCATGAATATATCAAATTGTCAGGATCTGATAAATTGCACTGACATCTGTTATCATACCACCAGCCTCTTTGACTCCCTTGTTCTAATGTGACAGCACAGTGAAACCATTATAGTCCGAGGTATATGTAAGTCTGCATGGTATGACACTCGTTCAGGAAATATTCCCTCTAAATGTTTCTGGGGCACAATCTGTTCCTATGGCCCAAACCATTATGCCTGTAGAATATGTACACACAATGGAGTAGTCCCTTGGAAGAACTCCAAACAAAGACAGCAAGGGTTACCTGAAGAGAAATTCCCTGTGACTGTTTCTGTGACCCTAATTAACCATGGGGAGCTATAGTCACTGGGGTATTCTTCCCATTTGGAACCTGGGGGCACCTTCCTTAATTGAAATTGGATATTACTTTTTATGTGATCAGGGATTATACCTGGTTCTATCTTGAGGATGAAAACGTGCTTACACAATAGTGGCCACTGTTCCTAAGGTAATAATCCTCAAGCAAACTCAGATGGCTTCTTCCGGGCATATTCTGAATTTAGAATTTGTCCTGGAATGATCCCTATAGTGGCAATGAGGTCATAGAGATATAGGGCCTCTGTCCAGCACTAACATGCCCAGTTATAATATACATATACTTAATCTAGGAGGACGTATCCTGGACCACCCAATCCTACAAAGATCTGGACTAGGACATTTCATTGCCAGGGGTTTATTTTGGTTTGTCGGGATACCTCTCTTAGGTAAATTTTTATTAACTGTCACCCTCGTGGTAAGCAATGGTGGAAAGCCACAGAAGCTACTACTGAGAATCAACAAACATCTATTAACTCACTAGCTACTGTGGTCTTAAAAAACTATCACATATTGGATATGCCCAAGGAGGAATGTGGAGGTACATGTGCATTATTAAATGAAACTTGTTGTTTCTGGATTAACACTTCCTTCCAAGTAGAAAGAAACTTACAGGTTATAAAAAATAATATCAAAACCATTGATTCTTTAAGAAAACAGGCAGGACTAGGACCTAGTTGGTTATAATTCTTTTTATCTTCTCTACAGATTTCTGATAGATGAACATGAGTTTTTTTCCTTAATATCTCCTTTTATTGTGCTGCATGTGTTTGGTCCATGTATAGTTAACCTCCTTGTAAAATTTATTTCTTCTCATCTGGAAGCCATCAAATTCCAGATGGTGAGGCAGATGGAAACTTGTATGAAAACTTGCTACTACTGAGGACCCTTAGTTCACCCTCTGGAGAATCCCTAGCTGCTGTTCCCATAGGACACCCATGATCAGCAGGAAGTAGTGAGACTAGTCATCATCCTTTTTCCCTAGCGGCAGTTAGGATTACTACTCCAGAGTGGGCATGAGAGAGGAAATAGCTAGAGAAAAGCTAGGCAAAGAGACAGGGTAGGTCCCCTGGTAACAAGGTAGCAAATTTCCAGGTCTCTTAGGTTGATACATGCCTCTCAAGCTAGAAGTTAAGTACTCACTGCTGGGACAGAAAAATAACCAATCAACTCACTGCCAAGTGTCGACCAATTAACTCACCATTTGGCCCCTACCTCCTGCTGATTGGTTCTTACTATTGACCAATAAGCACAGCTAGTGCCAACCAATTAGTTCACAGCTAGTGCTAGCAAATTGGATTGGTTTTAGGGCTATATAAGCACCAGGTTTTGGCCCCAGATTGGCAACCCTCTCTAGTCCACTCCTACTCTAGGAGCTTTTCTGACCTGCAATAAATCCTGATTTCTCAACTTTCTGGCTATCTGTGTCCATCATTCTTCCTGGGCATAAGACAAGAACCCCAACCTGAAGACCTGCAGAAGATCATCAGAGCAGAAGAGCCGTGCAGTCTGGAGATTGGCTGCCAGCTGACAGAGCCAGCTGAACTGGGAGAATTGCCAGAAGAAGGGGAAACTCCAAAGCTGAGACGCTTCTGGGGGCAGCAACAAGCTCATGGCTTGGCTTCCCAGCCCATTAGAGCCAACACTCCTGGGATTCGGGTTGCAAGCCCATCAAACTGACACTCTCTGGGACTTAGCTAGCTGACCCATTGAGCTGACACTCTCAAAGCCCAGGTTGACTTGGAAAGTTCATATCATGATGATTACATAAATTGATTTCTTAAAATGAATAAAATGCAAACATATGCTGAGATTGGTCTGTTAAACACTATATATACACACATATGTACATGTATATATACACATATATTCAAACACGTACCTGTTATATATTCAAATACATACATATATCTAGAGAGAGAGAGACATTTATATTTCTGAATATCAAGAACATTATAACTGGGAGGAGAATTGGACATTTAAAGTAAAGTTCCTTATGCTTCTGTTGTCACATGTTGGAATCTCTGTAAATTTTCTCAGACATAAGTCCTTATGAGAGACAAAACAAGAGATTGTTCATAAATAAAAATATATGAATTAGAGTTTTGGCATCTAATGTCATTTGAAGGAGGAGGATGTGTCAGAGCAGACGTACTCTTGTTATCTATTTGAATATAAAATGTGATCAATAAAACATTATGAAATTAAAAGGAGGTCTAGTTCACCCATAGAAAAGTAGAAAATATAAATTACTGAATCAATGCCTACCCCCAAACCATACAGTCTATGGTTCTTCTATAGAACTTTTAATAATAGTTTGAGCATGAAATCTTTCAATGAAAAGTATTAGTTACAATAGCAAAAACATGGAACAAAGGTGCCCATCAACAATGAATTGAATCAACAAAATATGGTACATACTGGTATATATCGTGTAACACTACACAGAAAAAAAAGAAGAAAATGTCTTTTGCATGAACACGGATGCAGCTGGAGGCCATTATTCTAACTGAATTAATACACAAACAGAAAACTGAGTACCACATGTATTACTTCTAAATGGGACTTAAACTCTGGGTACACACAAGCATAAAGGTGGGAACAACAGACGAGGGGATCCCTAAATAGGAGAGAGAAATAGAAAAGCTACTTGTTGGGTATCATGCTCACTGTTTGGGAGATGAGTTCAAAAGAAGCCCAAACTTCACCATCATGTAGTACACCCAGTGCAACAAATCCACATATGTATCCCTTGAATCTAAATATATATACATTTGCATTTCATTTATTTATATAAAATAAAAAGAAAAGAGTTTTAATATCAAAATATATTGTTATATATACTTGAAACACAACTCCTCACCCATAATTCCACATGAACATTCTCACTTTATAATTGCATAAACTTTAAAATTCTCAAATTGTGACTCAAAGATCTAAAATATGGCATATCTGAATGCTCAGCATCCCATATCTTAACTTGGAATGCATCAACTTTCGTATCCTGGTGAAATACACACTCCTGATAAGATAAAACTGACACAATTAAAACGAATTGACTTTGAAATGTCTTGATTCCATAGGTGAGGACTATTTTTACATCATGGAAGCCTAGTAATAGGTCTTTATAAAGACAAATCTGTGTGCTATCTAGTATATACTTGCCCTTAAACTTGGGAAAATTCCTCTCTTAGCTCCTGTGTTGGATTCATCTTGGTAATAATGAAAAGAGGGGGAGCCCTCCCTAAACAAAGGAATTATTTTTAGGAGGGCAAGCCCCTTGGAGTACAGGATTGCCACTCTAGGTAAGTGTTCCAGAAACCCATCAGCATTAGCGTATCAGCTAGTGTTTTAGTGAGAAACTGTGTTTGTGTTTGGCTTCATTTGTATGTGTGTGTGTGTGTGTGTGTGTGTGTGTGAGAGAGAGAGAGAGAGAGAGAGAGAGAGAGAGAGAGAGAGAGAGAGAGAGAGAGAGAGAGAGAGAGATTTTTTCAATGCATTTGCTCATTTCTTGATGGATGATTTTCAAGACCACCTGCCTACACCACTCTGTGTTCAGCAATTTTTTGGAGGCATGATTCCCATACCCCACCCACCCTATTCAGCTGATCTCACCCCCAACAACTTTTGTTTGTTTGTTTGTTTGTTTCGTGGATTTTAAAAGTCCTCAAAGGGAAACAAACAAAAAACTAAAAGCACTAAAAGGCATCAAATTGGATGAGTTCAAAAACTGTTTTGAGCTGTGGAAAAAGTGTCCCAATAGGGGAGAGTACTTTGAAGGTGACTGAAGTTTAAATATGTAAGAATAAATATACAATTTTAAATAAATACATTCTGGGGTTTTTGGGTCTCCCATCATGTTAATAAAATATCTCTCAAACTTTTGAATAGTGACCCATGTAGACTGGCAATAATATAGTGTATAGTGTTTCAAGAGCATTCATAAGAGGTAACTATTATTATTATTAGTTACTTTTAAAAATGCATGCTAATCAAACAAACACAAATATCCTGGCAAAGAAATAAAATTAATATTTTTTTCATAAATAAATAAAATAGCATTCAGGTTTCTAATCAATCTTGAATGTAATCCCATTATATAGCACTTTGACCTTCACATACTGTCTTCACAAACTCATAAAATCAGTTATTTAAAAAATGAAACTTCAACTTAAGTAGAATCTGGAAAACATGGAAATGAAAGATTCACTGTTACAGAAAAATAAGAATTTTATCGTACTCTAAAAGTTTATATGGCCGGGATCGGTGGCTCAGCCTGTAATCCCAGCACTTTGGGAGGTCAAGACGAGTGGATTGCCTGAACCCGTGGGTTCAAGACCCGTCCGGGGAACTTGGCGAGACCTCATCTCTACAATACATCAAAAATTAGCCAGGTGTGGTCACGCACACCTGTAGTTCTGGCTACTTGGAAGACTGAGGTGGAAGGATCGCCAGAACCCAGCAGGGCGAGGCTGCAGTGGTCTGGAACATGCCACTGCACTCCAGTCTGGGTGCCAGAGTAAGACTCCAATTCAAAAAAAAAAATGTTTATAATATAAAGAAATGATCAGAACCAAAGATTCTACCTAAAAAGAACTTTTGCATTTGAAAAGAAAACATTATTTGACTCTAGCAGTTTTTGTTAAACAAGAATAATTGAAAACTTATAGTACCTGATGAAAAGGCATGAGTTCATTTATTTACTTGGAAATAGACACTGGAGATAAAGAGATAACCTAGCAATTTGATAACATCTATTCCATCCTGGTTCACTCAGTCAACTTGTATTTCCCTCACCTGTTACTTTCTTGATCTTTGGACAATAAAGCATCTCAGTTAATAACGTTATTTATCAAAATCATGTCGTGTAACTCATGAGGACCCTAAGACCCTAAGATGAGTCACTGTGTCAAGTTCTAAACAATGAATACCATTGTTTAACATCTTCAAGCATAGGAAAACAATATCAGTCAAAGTCATGGATCAAATCCACCAATGGGATTCCCCCAGCAAAGACAACTAGTTTTACAATCTAATCATTCCAGTGATAGACATGCTTTGTATCATGTGACAATTGAATACTTATAAAAGAGATACTCTATGTTTTTTTCTGAAATAAAATTAATATTATGAATGAAAGAAAAATATTGTTTATTTTCACAATTTCACTCAAAGGTAGAAAGGTTTTTAGTGAGCAGTTATACAAGTCATCTTTTTATTCCTTCTTGGAAGTGACATAACCATGTTCTTACTTTACAGCAATTATAGCTTTTCTCCACACTTCCAAATTTTTGTAGAATTTCTCATAGCATAAACTGCACAAACAAGCTTTCTCTTTTACACTTGTCACAGGAAATGCCCGGACAGACCAGTGTTATATTGAGTAGCAGGCCTCATCAATCACTACATATTCCCAATTAGTTCTTTTCTTTATTGCATTAGTTAGGAGGCAAGTAATTGAGGGCTGATGCATATCTATTCACAATAATTTTGTAGTTCCTGCTCTTAAAAATAAGGTCATTCTGTCAATAAGTGTGAAGAATTACTCTTTACCACCATAGCACTTGTTTATTTAAAAATCCATTAACAAGCCAATTAGGACTAGACACTAATAATGGCACAATTTCCCCTCCCTCATACTCTGAATGGTGGTGGTGTGTATGTTGGAATGAAGGAGATGACTAAACTGTTAGCGATTGATGACTTTTTGAGTGACTAACTACTTGCTCTCTGGGAAACCACAAACAGACTTTAACCCTGACCTTAATATTCCACACTGAACATACACTGTGGAATCTCTTCCAAGTGGAAGTGAGAAAATTCATTATGGAGGTGGTGATGGGCAAAGAAAATTTAGTTTCAGAATTTTTGTCATGCTGATACCTTTTCTGGAATCGTTATTCCATTTTGTTGAAAGGACAACTTTACCTCCTTATTCTAAGACTGATAGGGAACAACTTACACAATTTGAGAATGGTCTGAGAAATTAGTTTCTGCATGAAACTAATCCCAACTCACAATTTTATTAGCACTATAATTTATCATGTCCAGAAAGCCCTGCAAGAGTTGGCCATGCAAATCCGGTGAGAAAAATCACAATTTATATATGGCATATTTGTGGTAGTGAGAGTGACAGATTATTTAAATACTCACCATCACAATAACAGAGTATGTAAAAATAAATATTTTAAAATAAAGCAAAATAAACGTTTGAATTTTATTTTAAATAAAACTCTGTAGCACTCCTGAAGTATTCTCAAAGCAGTGCAAAACCATACAAGTGATTATTCCAGTGTAATTCACATGATCCCAGACCTCAAGGAATTTATGCTTATTTTCAATTTGATAAGGATGTCTTTTTTTTTTTTTTTTGAATTGGAGTCTCACTTAGTCACCCAGACTGGAGTGCAGTGGCCGCTCCCGGCCACCGCAGCCTCGCCTGCTGGGCTCCGGCAATCCTTCCGCCTCAGCCTTCCAAGTAGCCGGAATTACAGGCATACGCTACCACGCCCGTCTGATTTTTTTTTTTATTTATTGAAGAGAGATGAGGTCTCGCTGCCCAGGCGGGTCTCGAACCCGTGGGCTCAGGCAATCCACTCACCTCAGCCTCCCAAAGGTGCAGGATTACAGGCTGAGCCACTGAGCCCGGCTGATAAGGATGTCTTTAACCACATCTTCCCATGTCTCTCAGTTCATTTTTAAAAATTTGATTTAGTATTAAAATATTTTGCTATATGTTTAATGTATAACAAAAAATGTTATATGTTAGTAATATAGATATGTATTATTAAAATAGACAGCTTTTTATTTGAATGTGAATTTTGGTGATTCAAATAAAAAATGCATTTCCATCTTTCGATGAATGCATTTAATTGCTTTGTCCTGACTTACTAGCATATTAATACATGTCATGATTTTTCAATCAGGCCTACAATTTCTAAATTAATTAGTTCAGAAACTGGAAGATTCTGAAAATCATATAAATAAATAGAAGCATACCACCTTGAGGCAATTTAAAGCTTTTAAAGATTATTCTCCCAACCAATTATGTTACTGTGGCTTTCTATAAGATTCAATTATTTGAAGTATGATATTAATATAGATAAATATATTTATCCTCTTTAAGTTTGTTTATAGTAGTTATTTAGTACTCTTCTTTTTAATTGATATATATATATATATATTTTTTTTTTTTTTTTTTTTTTTTAGTTAGTGTCTCACTCCATTGCTCAGACTGGAGTGCAGTAGCATGCTTATGGTTTATGGCCACCGCAGTCTTAATCTGCTGGGCTCGGGTGACCCTTTTGCCTTAGTATTTCAAGGAGCTGGAATTACAGATATGTGTCACCACGTTTGGGCAATTTTTTTATTTATTATAGAGATGAGTTCTCGCCAAGTTGCCTATGTTGCTCTCGGACCCAGGGGCTCAGGCAATCCTCTCACCTCGGCCTACCAAATTCCTGGGATGATAGGCATGAGCCACTGTGCCTGGCTTAATTGTTATATGTTTAGGAGGTACAAGTATAGACTTCTTACATTCATATATTGTGTCATGGTGAAGCCTGGGCTTTTAGTGTACCCAGAACCCAAGTATTGAACATTGCACACATTAGGTCATTTATCAACCCTTAATGTCTTCCTACCCTTCAACCTTTTGCAGTCTCCAATGTATATTATTCTACTTTGTATTTCCATGTGTACCCATTATTCAGCTCTCCCTTATTCAAGAACACAACAATAACAAAAAAGAAAACTACAGACAAATATTCTTGATGAACATGGACATAAAACTCCTCAGTACTAGCAAAGTGAATCCATAAGCATATAGAAAATATACTGCACCACGATAAGTTGGGATTTAGCCCAGGGATAAAAAGATGGTTCCACATATGCAAATCAATAAAAATGATATAGTATATCAACAGATTGAGGGACAAAAACTATGTGATCATCTCATTAAATGCAGAATACTCTATAGAATCCAACAACCCAGCTGGTCTGAGCTCGTGACTCAGCTTGTAATCCCAGTACTTTGGGAGGCTGAAACAAGTGAATTGCCTGAGCCCACAGGATTGATACACACCCGGGCAACTTGGCAAGACCTCGTCTCTACAATAAATCAAAAATTAGCTGGGCACAGTAGTGTGTGCCTGTAGTTCAGCTCCTTGGAAGGCTGAGGGGGAAGGTTCTCCGGAGCCCAGCAGGTCAACGCTGGGGTGGCCGTGAGCATGCCACTGCCCTCTAGCCGGGACAACAGAGTGGGACTTCAACTCAAAAAAAAAAGAAAAGATCCAACAACTCATCATAATAAAAATCCTCAACAAACTAAGCATAGGAGGAACATACCTCAGCAAAATAAAGGCCATATATGACAAACTGCAGCCAACATCAGCTTAATGAGGAAAATTTGAAAGCATTCCTTCTAAAAACTGAAACAAGACAAGAACGACTACTTTCATCATTATTATTGAGTATAGTACTGGAAGTTTTTGCCAGAGCAATCAGGCAAGAAAAATAAAATAAAAGTTACCCGCATTTCATTTATTTATTTATTTATTTATGCTACAAGCATTAGCTACAATCTTTACTGAATAAATTACTGCCTCTTACCCTCACCCGTGGCCTATGTTTGTAGTTGGAAAGGAGGTGTGCTAACCACTGTATAACCCAAGGATGTAGTGTCTTTATCTATTACCTATACAGGGAACGGAGATAGGGCTCCTACCTAAACCTACTTAATCATATTTTTTTCCTGGAATTTAAATTTTGAAGTGGAGGCGTGCAAATTAGAAGAAAAAATGAAATCTATATTTTTAGTTACAATAACATGGCTGACAATTTCTTCTATGAAACCATTTGTGTAATTTCTATCTCCTATGATTATGGAAGTGAATTTTTGTCTACTCATTTCTCCAGTCTTTGGGTTCATACTTTGGAGTCTCAATATTCTAATAAACTACGTTTCACAAGTTGTTTTCCAAGAGATTGTTTCTGTCAAGTGTAGTAAGGTAATGAGGGAGGACTTTTTATTTCCTTAGCATTTCACATCAGCAAAGAAAAACAAATCTGAAAACAAAAAGTCCATAAGAACTCAAAATTATTAAAAAATAAACTCTGTCAACATTCTACATTACACACCTCTCTCTGGATTTACTGAAATGATGCACTATCCTATGTACAATTCAATTTCACTGCTTATGCCTTATAGTTGTTTTTTGTTTGTTTGTTTTCCTCAGAAAGCTGGAGATGAGAGAACAATGAAAGTTAACAACATTCTTGGTCTCAGAGCTCATCTTAGACAAATATCTCTGACATTCCCTGTGGTCCCTCAGTTCCACAAAGCCACATGAGATGATCCTCTAAGAGAGTTAGTCATAAGATTAGGAGTCTGTGTTAAGGACTGAATTTTGCTCCCCCAAACTTTGTATGTTGAATTTATAAATCCCAGTGCCTCAAAATGCAACTGCATTTGGAGATAAAATCTTTAAAGAGGTAGCTAAGTAAGCAGGAGGGCGTTAGGGTAAGCCCTAATCTAATATGATGTGTATCCTTATAAGAAGAGAAAATGTTGACAAAGACAACTACAGAGGGAAGACGATGTGAAGATACAAGGGAACGAAGGTCATCTGCAAGTCAAGGAGAGACCTCTAAAAACCCAGTTCTTGGACTTGAGCTTCTAGCCTCAGAATTGTAAGAAAATAAATTTCTGCTGTTTAATCTACTTAGTCTGTGGATCCCTTTGGTAGACTCTAGCAAATACTGTCAGCAAGAAGGACACGTTGTCAGCTTACTCTCCAATTGGTTGATTGGTGGACTAGTACATAGAATCACACTAGCCATGTCAACAAAAGCAGAGTAGATTATGGTGACAGAGGTCTCAGGTGGATGTGATATACATTCAAGTTATTTTATTATTTTACATAAAAACCGAAAGCCTACTCTTCAGTTGAAGATCTCTGCACGTGGGAAATTTATGGTAATAAACTGCAACAAATATGATGAGAAAGTGTGTCTATCCATGAGAAGGGTGCCCTTTTATGTTTCAGCTGTACTCTACAATCCTCAGAGACGTACATGCCTGTACATTATGAAGCAAAAGTTTCGAGGAATGTCAAGTTATAACAGCTTACTTTCAGTTCATATGGACGTTACAAGTCTGGAAGGACTGAATGTAGATGCAACTACTCTTTTTAGAGGGGATCATAAAAAATGGCAGCAAGTAAGCTAAGCTCAAATGCCATGTTCCCCCCAAAATATCACATTAAATGAACAGTATACTCACTATCTATGCATAGACCAGACATCTGACCAGTACAAATCAGAGCAAGCCCTGAGCAACTCTTCCAGAGCCCCATCACCAGCATGTGATAAGTTGCAAAATAATACCCTGTTTTCCCTATTTTGCTTTCTTCGTTAATTATGGTAATATCCTTCAAAGAAAAGGGGAGATATTACCTTAGATCCAGAGTCTACACATGGTTTTTGTTCCAATCTAAGATGCAGAAATGAGAGAAAGAATAAAAGAACATCTAGTCTTTGAAACTCCTAAAACTTGAAAGCAATAATGGAGAGTTAAAAAGTTGAGATTGGAGATTTAGATCTATTTTTTGTTAACGTAACATATGTGGTAGGAGTTCAATGTAATTCTTCTTAAAATTGACATATAATAATTGTATACACATATAATAATTGTACACATATAATAATTGTACATGTGATATTTTGATATCTATATATAATTTGTAATGATCAAATCACAGTAATTGAAATGTTCATCAAACCAAACATTTATCTTTTCTTTGTGCTGGAAAAATTATAATTTTTTTCTTCTAGCTATTTTAAAATATAAAATAAGCTATTGTAAATTATATTTTTCTACTGTAGTATAGAATATGAGAACTTATGCTTTCCATCTAGCTGTATTTTCGTATACCTTAACCAACTTCTCTGTCTCCCTTCCCTTTTTCCCTTTCCTGCCCCTAGCAACTACTTTTTGCATGTGATTATCTAGTTTTTCCAGCACCATTTATTATCTTTTCCCTAAGGTAGGTTCTTAATGCCTTTGTAGAAAATGAGTTGGTTATAAATGTGTGGATCTATTTTTGTATTATCTATTCTGCTCCATTGGTATATGTGTCTATTTATATGCCAACACCATACTGTTTGGTTTGAAGTCTGGTAGTGTGATGCCTCCAGGTTTTTTCTTTTGCTGAGAATTGCTTTGGCTATTTGGGAATCTTTTGTAGTTCCATACAAATTTTATTATTGATTTTTCTATTTCCATGAAGACTCTCAAAGATATTTTGATGGAGATGGTATTTAACATTGCTTTGGGTAGTATGAACATTTGGAGCCTTGGATTTTAATACAATAAAGTTAAGGGAAAACTACAGACCCTACCTGATATTATATTATTATTATTATTATTAATTATAAAGACGTGGAGTACAATTCAGGGTTAGGTATACAAACATTGATTATGCAGGTACCCTTGTTGATGAGGTATGTCCCTCCCTCCCCTAGCAGTTTCCCTCAACTGCCAATCCTATTCCCCTTCCCTGACAGTTTCCCACTACTGCCAAACCCTTTCTTAAAGTATTAAAATAGTTCAAGGTCTGCTTTTGAATAAGAATGTATGGTACTCTGTTCTTTCTTTCTGTGATAGTTCACTGAGTATGATCGACTCTAAATCCATCCAAGTTGCCGCAAAGTCCATATGTTTGTCCTTCTTTATGACTGCATAATATTCAATTGTGTATATGCACCACATTTTTTTTATCCAGTCAAGCTTTAATGGGCAACATGGTTGGTTCCATGTTTTTGCTGTTGTGAATAGAGCTGCAACAAACATATGTGTGCAGGTATCTTTTTTGTAGAATGATTTAAGTTCCTCCAGGTGTATTCCCAATAGGGGAATTGCTGGATCATATGGAAGGTCAATTTCTAGTTCTTTCAGAAACCACCACAATGCCTTCAAAGAGGTTGCACTAATTTGTATTCCCACCAGTAGTATAGAAGCATCCCTTTTCCTCTGCATCCTCGACAGCATTTGTTGTTTTTTGTTTTATTAATGATGGCCATTCTTACAGGAGTTAGGTGGTATCTCATTGTGGATTTAGTTTGCATTTCTCTGATGATGAGTAAGGCTAAGTACTTTTTCATGTGTCTGTTGGCTTCCAGTATATCTTCTTTTGAGATGTGTCTATTCATATCTTTTTCCCACCTTTTAATGGGGCTGTTTTGTTTTGTTTTGTTTTTCCTTTCGGCATGTTTGAGTTCCTTGTAGATCCTAGATGTTAATCCTTTATCATATATACAGTTGGCAAACATTTTTTCCCATTCTGCGTGCTGTCTCCCTGCTCTCTTGATGGTTTCTTTTGCTTTGCAGAAGTTCATTACTTTGATGAGGCCCCACTTGTCTATCTTATTTCTTAAGGTATTGGCATTTAGAGTTCTGAATAGGAATTGGCTGCCAGTTCCAATTTCCATAAGGGTATCTCCTGCGTTTTCTAAGATTCTTATAGTGTGAGGTTTTACGTTTAGGTCTTTGATCCATTTAGAGCTAATTTTTGTGTATGGTGATAGGTAGAGGTCCTGTTTCAATCTTCTGCATGTGGTCAGTCAGTTTTTCCAGCACCATTGATTGAATAGGTTCTCCTCTCCCCAGTGAATATTGTTGGAGGTTTTGTCAAAGATGAGTGGTTGAGAAACTGAGACTTTGTTTTTGGAATCTCTGTCCTGTTCCATTGGTCTATGTGACTGTTCTTGTACCAATACCAGGCTGTTTTGATTACTGTAGCCTTATAGTAAAATTTGAAGTCTAGACGTGTGATACCTCCTGCTTTGTTTCTTTTGCTAAGGATTGTTTTGGCTATTTGTGGTCATTAACGTTTCCATATAAATTTACGTATTGTCATTCCCAGGTCTGAGAAAAATGATGCTGATAACTAAATGGGTATTGCATTGAGTCTGTAGATTGCCTTTGGTAGGATAGACATTTTAACAATGTTGATTCTTCCTATTCATGAGCATGGAATATTTTCCCATTTGTTTGTGTCTTCTTGGATTTCTTTGAGCAGTGTTTTCTAGTTTTCATTGCCAAGGTCTTTCACTTCTCTGGTTAGGAAGATGCCAAGATATTTCTTTTTTGTGTGTGCATGTGATTATTGTTTCTGACAAATTATTAAAGGACAGTAAAAGGGAATTCAACAGAACATAGTTGAAATTAATAATTATTTTCAAAGTTACACTGCACTTCAGTAGATTCCCAACTGATTTACCATTTTGACATAGTCTACAAAAAGTTATATTTTTATTAAAAACACTTCACATATTTCTGTTGTTTAAAGACTAAAGTATGCTGTTTTTATATGTTTTCTTTAATTGACCTAGGTATATATATTTCCTGTGATGCTGCTGACTCTTATAAGACTTCCCTAAGAGCTATTGAACAACTTATTATCTACAAATACTGATGTTAGTGATATTTTGCCATAAACATACTTTTCTTTGAACATAATAGAAATATAAATTATAAGGATAAAATGATTTGACCGTATTTATACTTGAAATATTCTATAGATCATATTTGTATTTTAAAATTTTACAAGAACTCTTGCAAACATAAGTACTATGAATCCTTAATGCACTGAGATGATAAGATTAAAAAGGCACTGTTAGAGGTTGTGACAAGCAAATAAAAGAACATATTTAATTCACATCAACAAAATCTTGATCTCTTTTATAGTTTACTGAGAAGGGTGTAAAATTCTTCATGGTATTGGAAACATTTCCTAGAAACATAATCTCCAGCCTTAACCAATGTAATAACTTCACATCATCTTACTTAAGATAATCTTCAGAATAAGATAGTAGAATGAACCTACTGAGTATGTATAGTGTAGAAAACTGAAAAATTATACATGAAATTCACTATCTTTATTTTGGTCATCTCACAATTATATAAAATGTTTTAAGTTTTCTATGAGTCAAAAGGCCCAGAATTTCTAGGTATTTTTCCATTATTTTCCTAATTCACCAATAATAAAATATTCCCCTGAATAATAATAAATATATGAATTCTGATTCAATCAATAAGTGATATAATTTCCTTTCTAATCTCCCATTTTCTGTCTTTGCTATACAAACTAAAAACCTGGAAATTTTCTAGCAATCTACAATACTGCATTCAGTAAAGCAATTATAGCACTGCCACATCCACAATCCATTTATTTGGGCTTTTTCTCTTTCTTTTGGTCAGTCTGGCTAGAGTTCTATCAATCTTGTTTATCCTTTCAATGAACCAAATTTTTGTTTAAATGTTCTTTTCTATGATTTTTTCGTCTTTGTACTGTATTTAGGCTTTTACTTTGGTGATCCAGATTCTTCTGCTAAAGTTAGGATTTTGGTGGTCTTGTCTTTCCAGTGCCCTTGGGTGATTTTTTTAAGCTGTTAACTGGTAATCTTTCCTTTTCCTTGATGTGTGTTCATAAAGAAATGAATTCCCCTCTCAGTACTTCTTTCATGGCATCTCAGAGGTTTTGGTAAAATGTGTCTTTATTTTCATTAGTTTCCAGAAATCTTTTAATTTTTGCTTTGATTTCCGTGTTTGTCCAGAAGTTGTTCAGCATTATGCTGTTTAGTGTCCATGTTTTTGTGGTTTTGGGGTATCTTGATATATATTTTTATTCCACTGTGGTCTGAGAAGGTGTATAGCAGCAATTCAATCTTATAAAATGTGTTTATGCTTGATTTATGACCGAGGATGTGGTCAATCTTGGAATACATTTCATGTGGTGATGAGTAGAATTCCATGGTTGTTGGGTGGAGTGTTCTGTAGGTATCTATTCAGTTCATTAGGTAAAGCACCAAATTGAGGTTCCAGATCTCCTTGTTGACTTTTTGCCTCATTGATCTATCTAGGGTTGTTAGTGGGGTAATTAAGTTCCCAGATATGATAGTGTTAAAGTCAGTATCTTTTTTTAGTTTACATAGACGCTGCTTTATAAAGGTTGGTGCTCCTACATTGGGTACATATATGTTTAGGATGGACATTTCTCACTGATGGATTGAACCTTTTATTATTATGTAGTACCATTCTATATCTTTTTAAATTTTTGATAGCTTAAAGATCTGAGATGATGGTAATAACAAATACAGTAAATGAAATAAATAACAAACTGACAAGCATGGAAAGCAGAATTAACCAAGCAGGAGAAAGAATCTCAGAGCTTGAGGACCAAAATATGGAACTAACCCAAACTGTTAAAAACATAGAAAAGAAGTTTAAAAAGATAGAACACAGACACCAAGAGATAGAGGCTAAAACTATGATTCATTGGCATTTCTGAGGCAAATAGAGACCACTCTGAAAGAAACATTCCATGAAAGTGCCCTAGAAAACTTCCCTTGTTTCATCAGAGATGTGACCATTCAAGCACAAGAGATTCAGAGAACCCCTGCAAGACATCAAATAAGACCAACTCCTAGACACATAGTAATTCGCTTATACAAAGTAGGTATAAAAGAAAAATTCCTAAGGGCAGCAAGAGAGAAGGGTCAGACTATTTACTGGGGAAAACTAATTATCTAAGCACAGAAAAAATGACTAAATTTACACTTCTATATTTAGTGCTGTCGTTTTTTAGAATTCATTGAAGTCAAAGGGGTTGATTACTAATGAAGATAAATAGTAAACACACTAAGAAAATCTCCCGTATATGCTACCAAAAATGCCTGTTAACACAAACTTAGGTCAGCAGTTTTTCACTAAAAAAGCAGAACTTATTTTTATAATATTAATTGCAAAAAGTAACAGTAAAATTAAAAAGTAGATATAGAACTATTGCAATTTAAATTTTACAACCTTTGTAAAAGAGACAAGGTATTATATAGTCAAAGTAGTGAAGAATTCACCCATGAATTTAGTGCATAGCAATTTTCAAGATGAAAGTACCATAAACCACTATAATATAAGTAATTGCACAATTATGATATCTATAGAAGCTTACCATGAGCCAGACACTGGTCTGAACACTTTATGTGGATTCTCACAATCCTCATAAAATGTTATGAGACCAATAATATTTTGCTCCTATTTACCAGAGGTTTACAGCTGTTAATGTTGTGAACTGAGCTAAGCCAATTTCACCTTCACAGCTGTTGGGGTGTTTTTTCTAGCAGAAATCAGTGGCTTCTAATGACTATATTTATGCATTCCGAGTTTGACCATCTCAGAACAAGGAGGTATGTTTTGAACAAGATTTTTATATCAACTTGAATTTTGCTACACATGGAAACATGTATTAGTATGAGTTTGTGCATTTATACAAATGTGTACATAAAAGTTCCACGTTATTTTCTTGTAAAACGGGTGAAACCGGTTCTCTCTTCATAGAATATTGAAAAATCCCCTGAAAGATTCCTTTTAGGCAGAAGCAACAATATTACAATGGCAGTTTAGTAAATTACCTGGTCCAGTCAGGTAAGAATCTTCTTAGAAGCAGGGAGACAGGCCCAAATGTGAGTCCCAAACTGAGTTTCAGTCTGATAGTACCATCAGTCAAAGCCTCCAGATTTTTAATAGGACAAAGAAAACAATCCACATACCTTGACTATCAGCAATTTGCCAGAAGAAAAATTTCTTCTAACATCACTTAGCAAATACAAAGTAGTAAAGACATGATTGCACAGCCTTAATCAAAGCACTTTTAGAATGCCATCCAAGAGACTATATAACTAATTAGGTATTTTCAAATATTAACTAAATGGCCAAAGAGTAGATTGGAACTAACATACGGGTACATATTATACTGTTTATACCAAAGTGTTAAAAAACATATTAAAAAGGCATAAAGTCAAAACGATTATTTTGATTTACAATTATTATTCTGAATAAGAGTGTACAAGAAATGATTATGCAAACAAATCCTAGGATATGGTAGTAAAAGAGATTGTACTTAAAATATATAAGGTAATATAATCAATTTTTTTTCTGCATAAAGTCCTGAGAAATCCTTGCTAAAAGTTTTCGTTTGTTATGACTCTAACTCTATGGAACTTTATACAAGACAATCCAGGCAGCTCCTTCAGGCATTTCTGGAGAAAACTCTCCTAAATTTTGGCTTTACACAAAGTTGGACATTATCTTATAGGCACCAAAATGATGATCTCTTCTAGACAAAGATGAAGGTGTATTCATAATGAGATAAAATTCTAGTACAAAAAATAGACACTTCAAAGCAAATTGATGTAAGAGTCAAAAGATAGGTTAGAATTAGGACAAGTTTAGAAGAAAGATCCTGGATAGTAACATCTCCTAGCTATAATTGCCTTTGCCATATTGTCATTTAAGTTTCACAAATTTGCAAAGAAGGAGGCATATATAAGGATTACATATAAAATAAATGTTTTCATTGACTATATTTCTACACTGCAATTCAGTTATTCTTGCATAATAATTTTAAGTAATGTTGTTATACAATCTCTTTTATATTTAAAAGATGTATATTTAAGTGTCTGTTGACTGCCCATATATCTTCTTTTGAGAAGTGTCTATTCATGTGTTTTGCCCACTTTTTAATGGGGCTGTTTATTTATTTTATTTTTTTCTTTTGACATGATTATGTTCCTTGTAGATCCTGGATGTTAGGCCTTTTTCATATACAGTTGGCAAATATATTTTATCATTCTGTGGGCTCTGTCCCCACTCTCTTGATGGTATCTTTTGCTTTACAGAAGCTTTTCAGTTTAATGAGGTTGCACTTTCTATCTGATCTCTTATGGCATGGACATCTGAGGTTTTGATTAGGAAATAATTGCCTATCACTAATCATCAGAGAAAAGCAAATCAAAACCACATTGAGATACCACCTAACTCCGGTAAGAAAGGCTATCATTAATAAAACATAAAAAAACAGATGCTGGTGAGGATGCTGAAAAAAGGGAAAGCTTCTGCATGGTTGGTGGGAATGCAAACTAGTTCAACCTCTATGGAAAACAGTGTAGCAATTTCTAAAATAACTAGAAAATGACCGTCCATATGACCCAACAATCTCCCTACTGGGGACACTGCCAGGGGATTGAGGTAGCGGACTCGACCTCAATAAGAGTACCTGATTTCAAACCAAGTGAAGTGAGGACAAAACGGAGGCTCAAACTTTACCTGTACAATGACAAATTCAATGTCTAATCCTAAATTGTACCTCACATCTTTTTTTTTTTTTTTTTTTTGAGTTGGAGTCTCACTCTGTTGCCCAAACTGGAGTGCAGTGGCCGCTCCCGGCCACTGCAGCCTCGACCTGCTGGGCTCCGGTGATCCTTCCACCTCAGCCTTCCAAGTAGCTGGAATTACAGGCATGTGCTACACACCCGGCTGATTTTTTGATTTATTGTAGAGATGAGGTCTCGCTGCCCAGGAGGGTCTCGAACCAGCGGGCTCAGGCAATCCACTCACCTCAGCCTCCCAAAGGCGTGGGATTATAGGCTGCCACCGAGCCCAGCGTGGCCCACATCTTTAAAAAAATAAAATAAAATAAATCTAAAGGGAAAAAAGATGTATATTTAAATTGTTGCCCACCCATGGCATCAGCATTCTAATGCCTACAGTGACTAAACAATCAGCGCACTCACTGAAGAGTTTGGCTATATGAACCTTATACCTGTTTGGCCTTTTTTTAAATTACATGACAACAAATAAACATGGGAACTATGGCACTGAAGTGGGCTGTTGAAGAACTTCATCTCAGTCGTGTGTAGGGCTCCTAAAAGCCATACATGTCCTCTTTTCCTCACTCTCCCTTCCTGAGGTTCAGACATCTAATCTTATCCCCTGAGGGTAGATGTGATGTGAGAGTATTGTAAAAACCTGAGCTGTCTTTATGAAGTACTGTAGATTAAGCACACCTCCAGTCCTGCTCCCACTCTCATCCAATATTATTCTAACTTATGTGGCTAATTTTAATAATGTGGTTTAAGAGGAAATATTTGGGTTAATTATTTTCCTTAAAGCATTTTCTCTTTTTCTCATTTATAGAAAAGTGATAATATTTTTGTTAAAGTTTACTAGCTCTGCCATGGAAGATAAAAAGCCTGATGTCCCACAAGTTCTCCTTCCATAAGCTTGTGTATGGTTTCTTTCTTTATGTTAAAGGTGCATTACCTACTGCGTGACACAGTGTGGTGTTGTGAGCAGAGGATTTTATTTTATTTTATTTTATTTTATTTTTTGAGTTGGCATCTCACTCTATTACCCAGACTGGAGTGCAGTGGCTACTCCCGGCCACCACAGCCTTGACCTGCTGGGCTCAGCGATCCTCCTGCCTCAGCCTTCCAAGTAGCTGGAACAACAGGTGCACACTACCACGCCTGGCTAATTTTTTGATTTATTGTAGAGATGAGGTCTCGCCAAGTTGCCCAGGCGGGTCTCGAACCCACGGGCTCAGGCAATCTACTCACCTCAGCCTCCCAAAGCACGGGATTACAGGCTGAGTCACCGAGCCAGGCTGAGCAGAGGATTTTATACCAGAGTCTGGGTTCGGTAAACTCTCCATTATTAGCTTGGAGACTTTGGCAGATTTGCTTTTTTTATTTATACTTTATTTTATCTTTTTCCCTTGGTTATCTTACTTGTCAATTGAGGCAATGATCCCTACTTCACCTGGATGTTGTCAGGTTAAATGAACAAAATACATATAAGGTTCTTGACATATAGCAATTGTTTTTATAAATAATAGTTCTAACACTTTTCCTTGAATAAATTGAAAATGAGTGTGTAGTAAAATAAATTTATTTTTCTGGTGTTAAATTATTTGAGTTAAATAACATACTTTAGTTTATTTGCTAACATCATTGTTGGAGCTTTGACAATGACGTGATCAAATTGATGAATGATTTCAACTCATATTGATTACATACTATGCAGAAATTCTATGGCAATATTGAACACATAATAGTCAAATGTAAATCAATGAATTGATTTAAGTGATTATTTCATTTTAATTAATCAAAATTAATTTCAGCAGGAGGTATTTAATAAAAATATGAATACAGTCAATAATTTATATCAGAGATAAATTACTATAGCTAAAGTTATGCTAAGAACATAGCTAATTTAATAACCAACTTTTTAAATGAATCTAAAAATCAATAAAGGGTAAAAGGCACAGAAAATAGCTTCTATTCTTGACTCTGCATTTTGTGATGTTAAAAGTTATTTCCTTAATTGATGCAGTTGCAAAGCACATACATGATTATATCAAGGATAATTTCATTTATTTCACAACATTCAATGGGAAATATGTCTATTGTCCTTGAAGTCCACTCCAGAAAATGCAAGAGTAACATGGAATAAAACTTCTGGATTCTTCATTCCTCCTTGGCATTTTTCTTCTCAAGACAGTCTCACAGTTGGTAAAGTTTTGTTCAACAAATCCAGAAAATGTAAACATTTGCCCATTTTAAATAGAATTAGTATTTATGAATGCATTTATTTTGAATATATATCCTATTTTCCCTAAGTCAAACTATTTGAACTAGCTTGTAAAGCAGACATATAGCAAAGTAGGACTAATCAAAAGCATGGGAAGTGAGTTAAGACATCAGAGAAACTGCCAGACTCTTCCCAGGACAGACTGAGCAAAGTGTTCGGTGTACCTCACAGTTTCCTGAAAGTTGAAGGAAAAACAGAAAATTAAAACTTTACTACATCATTCTAATCTCCTGAAAAACAAACATGGTTTAAGTAAAGACATTTAATTCATTAAAGGTAGAAAATGGATCAGGTCAATGTAGGGGTAGAAGTGTATTCAGTCCTAATGAAACTTATCTAATGAGTCTTATCTCCCATTCATTGCCTCATCTGTACTTCCAAGTTTATAACTTCCTAACTTCGATGGTGGAAAATTATACCAACAATTGAGCACTTAATATATTTAAGAAAGCTAGTGTCATTGCAATTGTGTGGGTTCATACTGAATGACACCAGGAGCACTCTTCATCTTATAGTTACTGTATACTTAGATATGTATACGTATATGTATATGTTATACGCATAGCAGGAAGATGTCTTGAGAGAAAAAACTTCTTCTAATTTATGTAAAAACATCAAATTAGAAAACGATGGTTCTAAACTATGCTTAGTGAATTACAATACCCATTTTGTTCTCATAGCAATGCTTCAGGAAGAAATATTATTCTCATTTTACAGATAAGAACATTGGAAGTTATAAAGATTGAAACGTGTACTAAATCAAGGGTGAGTCACTGATAAATCTGGATGTAAAATTGATAGCTTTTTCTTATCAGATTTAAAATCCATGCAAAGTCAACACAACACCTACCACTTTCAATTGTTATCATCATGATGCCATTCTTGTTTCATCTGTACTTTCACTCATTCTCACTTTCTCAGTCAACTTTTTTATAATCATAGTTCTATACTAACAGAAAGACTAAAGACCTAAAAATCCACCTTCCATGTGACCCAGCAATTCCCCTACTGGGAATATACCCGGATACACTCAAATCAGTCTTTGAAAAAGATACTTGCACACATATATTTATTGCAGCATTGTTCACAAAAGCAAAACAAAGAACCAACTGTGCTGCCCGACGAAAGAGAACTAGATTTTTTAAATGTGCTACATATATTCAGTGGCATATTATACAGCCATAAAGGACAAAATTATGAACTTCACAGCAACCTGGATGGGCTTAGAATGTATAATACTGAATGACCTATCACAGAAACAAAGAGCTGAGTACCACATATTCTCACTTATAAGTGGACCTTGAACAATTATTGTAACTCAATAAGAAAAGGATTGGCAGTAGTGAGAAACTGTCAGGGGAGAGAGGGGCGGGATTGGCAGTAGTGGAAATCTGCGGGGGGATGGGGGACACATCTCATCAACAAGGGTACATGCGTAATGAACATTTGTATACCTAGCCTTGAATTGTACCATAATTTTTAAAATATAAAATAAAAATAAAATATGAATTAAAAAAGACTATAGAGTGGTTATTGGTAATTTATACATCAGTATGAATGAAGATTTAAGATTATATTTTAAACATACTTGGAACATGGAATAAAGAAACTGGAGACTGGGGAACTTTAGAACGTTGCTGATATTGATAATCCTTTGTTACACATGTAGCAGAGTATTTTCACCAAAAAGGGAGGGCTATCCCAGTGGAGATTATATTTTGAAGAAATTATATTCTCAGTAGTGGTCATGTAAAAATTCATGTCACATTTACGTATTCAACATGTTTATGTCTAACTTACATGAAACTCATATATTTGGATCTTCTATAGGGCTGCTGATCAATATGATATGCATGGCATCTGTGCAGACCAATTTTCTTAATACAAGGACATGTTAATAGAAAAAAAATAATTTCAAATGTCATTTTCGGTAGCATGCAATATCCACTATTTATTCTGAACGTAACTTCATTTTTAGCTCTTCATTTTTAATTGGCTACTTTTATTTTAAATCAACTAAGTATTGAACAATTGAGCTCTCAATTTGCCAGAATGTTTTTGTAAGCACAAAGTATGTATTTAAATGAAAAGAATTGTGTGCTAAAAAGTTAATAAGTGTTATCTAAGTACCATCATGTTGATTTGGCTGTAGAATGTGCAATGCATGAATTGTACATTCATGCATTGTACATTCTTCCTTCTCATGACCCTTTGTATTATGGATATTTTGCACTGTGCAGAAACTCAGAATCATAAAACCAATCACATTTCCTTAAAAAAATGTGATTAATGTGAAGAAGGTTTCCTGTGCATTGGCTACCAACCTTCCAGAGTCTGGTGGGACAGATCACACTCATATGTAACAAGTTGTACAAAGCAGATTTATTACTTACAGATAGGCAGCAAGGACTCAAGAAGCATAGAATTCTTTATGAGCTGGTCCCTAACACTTTGAGAGTTGGGTGAGGTAGAGGGAGTCTCAGTTATGTGTGGCCCTCTTGCACTACAGTTGAGGAACACTTAAAGTCAGTCCCATCCTGAGTTATAAACCTCAGGGGCCATGTGAATCATTGGGCTAAAGCTTTGAAGAACATCCTACTTCCAGGGAACAGAAGAACAAACTTTGGGCTGTCCAGAGCAGTTCTTTCCTAATGCAATGTGTTACATTCCCTAGGAGGAACAGGGAGAAGGCTCAAGTGGCTTCAGGTAGTTTCACCCTCCCTCAGGATTTTGCATTCCCGGCACATTCCACAGTTGCATAAGAACTACAAGTGAGAAAGGGAAAAAAGATGAGCTGCAATTAGTAATCCCATTGAAATATCTAAAGGTACATAGCACACCACACACACATATACTCACGCAAGCATTTCCTAAAACTTCCTTATGATACATTTGAACTTTATAACAAATATAGAAGCTCTGTTATAATAAATTCTTCGTTATTGATGAGTAATCTAAGACTAGCAAAGCGTATGATTTATTCATGTCACATACTCAGTAAAGGTTAGAATTAGAAAAATAACTCATCTTTCTAAAATCAGATCTTTTGTTGGGTTGCCTCCTCTTTTTTGTTTTATATTTTTTTTCTTGGACCAATTCAATTACCAAAATATATAGTACCTGAGTACTACTATCTATTTCTCTTGTAATTCTTCTACTTCAGGTCAAGTTCATTTGTAATTTAATTGTACATATAACATTATAAATGGTTCCTTTATTTCCTATTTCTCTCCATCAAGACAGTTCTCAATGTAGTCAACAGATTTCTAAAGGAGTATACCTTGGATATTTTCATTGGCCTCTTTAAAAAACGTGTATCCACCCATTACCTACCCAAGTGTCAGTGCTACGGGAGAGGGAGGTTAGAATTGAATTCAATCATTCTAATTCAAAAAATAGGTTTTAACTAACATCCCTGTAAAAAAGTAAAACCATGGCATGTCATGGCATGTCAAAAATTATTATTCTACAATCTGTTCTCCACGTACCAGCCAAGCTACCCGTAATTTTGATTTTTTAAAAAAATTTTTTCTCCCCCCAAGCTTCCAGAAAACAATACTCAAAAGTGGCTGACACACACCTGATACTATTCACTCAGCTAAGAGCATCTATTTTTCCACTTACATTTTTCTCTTTATATTCTAGATGTAGACTCTCTTGGGAGAAGGAAGTAGCATATGATCAATTTACTTCCTGTACCGAGGAGTGGCATAGATAGAATGCCAGGGGAGAATATTAAACACAAAATAAAAATGAGGTGACCCTGTCCTCTTATCAAGTGAATGCCAAGGTTCATAGAAAGTGGTTAAGAATTTCTTAGACTTGGTCGGGCTCCGTGGCTCCACCTGTAATCCCAGCACTTTGGGAGGCCAAGGTGAGTGGATTGCCTGAGCCCGCGGGTTCGAGACCCACCAGGGCAACTTGGCGAGACCACATCTCTACAATAAATCAAAAATCAGCCAGGTGTGATAGCGCGCGCCTGTAGTTCCAGCTACTTGGAAGGCTGAGGCGGAAGGATCACCGGAGCCCAGCAGGTCGAGACTGCTGTGGCCGGGAGCAGCCACTGCACTCCAGTCTGGGCGACAGAGTGAGACTTCAACTCAAAAGAAATAAAATGAAATAGGCCTAGTGCGGTGTGGCTCACACCTGTAATCCCAGCACTTTGGGAGGCCAAGGTGAGTGGATTGCCTGAGCCCGCGGGTTCGAGACCCACCAGGGCAACTTGGCGAGACCACATCTCTACAATAAATCAAAAATCAGCCAGGTGTGATAGCGCGCGCCTGTAGTTCCAGCTACTTGGAAGGCTGAGGCGGAAGGATCACCGGAGCCCAGCAGGTCGAGACTGCTGTGGCCGGGAGCAGCCACTGCACTCCAGTCTGGGCGACAGAGTGAGACTTCAACTCAAAAGAAATAAAATGAAATAGGCCTAGTGCGGTGTGGCTCACACCTGTAATCCCAGCACTTTGGGAGGCCAAGGTGAGTGGATTGCCTGAGCCCGCGGGTTCGAGACCCACCAGGGCAACTTGGCGAGACCACATCTCTACAATAAATCAAAAATCAGCCAGGTGTGATAGCGCGCGCCTGTAGTTCCAGCTACTTGGAAGGCTGAGGCGGAAGGATCACCGGAGCCCAGCAGGTCGAGACTGCTGTGGCCGGGAGCAGCCACTGCACTCCAGTCTGGGCGACAGAGTGAGACTTCAACTCAAAAGAAATAAAATGAAATAGGCCTAGTGCGGTGTGGCTCACACCTGTAATCCCAGCACTTTGGGAGGCCAAGGTGAGTGGATTGCCTGAGCCCGCGGGTTCGAGACCCACCAGGGCAACTTGGCGAGACCACATCTCTACAATAAATCAAAAATCAGCCAGGTGTGATAGCGCGCGCCTGTAGTTCCAGCTACTTGGAAGGCTGAGGCGGAAGGATCACCGGAGCCCAGCAGGTCGAGACTGCTGTGGCCGGGAGCAGCCACTGCACTCCAGTCTGGGCGACAGAGTGAGACTTCAACTCAAAAGAAATAAAATGAAATAGGCCTAGTGCGGTGTGGCTCACACCTGTAATCCCAGCACTTTGGGAGGCCAAGGTGAGTGGATTGCCTGAGCCCGCGGGTTCGAGACCCACCAGGGCAACTTGGCGAGACCACATCTCTACAATAAATCAAAAATCAGCCAGGTGTGATAGCGCGCGCCTGTAGTTCCAGCTACTTGGAAGGCTGAGGCGGAAGGATCACCGGAGCCCAGCAGGTCGAGACTGCTGTGGCCGGGAGCAGCCACTGCACTCCAGTCTGGGCGACAGAGTGAGACTTCAACTCAAAAGAAATAAAAATAAAATTAAAAATAAAATAAAAATAAGAATTACTTAAACTTATCAGAATTGTGAAGTATTGCTCTAAGGAAAATATCTAGTAAAGTACACAACTCCCCTTGGGTGGCAAACGCAAGTGTTTCATAATTTGGGAGCTCACTGCTGTGTAAGGTAACCTTGCAATTCTCACTTAGGTAGGCATCTGCTACTCTACACCACAGGTGTATATGTCATGAGTAAAATAAGAACCTGGGGAGCAGTTCCTGAGTCCCAGGCCTTACTCTGCTTTGTCGGAGCCTGTGTTTTCTTAAGTCATTAACAAAGCTTGAAACTGGGTAACATAAATCTGATATTACAATCAGACCCTCTGTATTAGCTCAGTTTCCATCTATGTAGTTCCCTTCTTAAAATGTCCTTTTGTGAGTCTATGTGATAAAATACACATAACATGGGATCTACTCCTTTAACACATGTTGAAGTGCACAGTACAGTTCTTATAACTGTAAACACCTTTGTTCTAGGTCTCTAGAACAAAGTGCACAAACTTTCCTCTTCAGCTTCCTAAATGGCTTACTCTGCAAAGTAGACATGAGGATTGGTCACATAACACGTGCAACCCACTAGCACAATACTGCCAAAGACAACTTTCAGAGTGACTGGACAACTTACAACTAAACCCTTTATGTGAGGACTTCTCTGCTGAGTGTAGGACTCTGACAAGCGGATGATGGCAATAGTGGAATGAATGACTCATGGACAAATGGTTCAAGTATCCTAAAAATGTGAAACTAAGATCAAACAGATCTATGGAAGAACCTACGGAGATTTCCGACTCAAACGTGCTGAAAAGAAAAAAACAAACAACCCCATTATAAAATGGGCAAAACATATGAACAAACACTTCACAAAAGAAGACATCCGTGCAGCCAAGAAGCACATGAAGAAATGCTCAACCTCACTAATCATCAGGGAGATGCAAATCAAAACCACACTGAGATACCACCTAACTCCAGTCAGAATGGCAATTATCAACAACTCAAAAATAACAGCTGCTGGAGAGGGTGCAGCGAAAAGGGAACACTTCTACACTGTTGGTGGGAGTGTAAACTAGTGCAACCTCTGTGGAAAGCAGTGTGGCGATTCCTAAAAGCTCTAAATATCTACCTCCCATACGACCCCGCAATCCCCCTACTGGGAATATATCCAGAAGAACATAAATCACACTACAAAAAAGACACCTGCACACGTGTTTTTATTGCAGTGTTGTTCACAATAGCAAGAACCTGGAAGCAACCATGCTGCCCATCAAAAGAGAATTAGATTAGAAAAGTATGGTACATATACACGATGGAATACTACGCAGCCATAAAAAAAAAAACAAAATCATGAATTTTGCAGTAACTGGATGGAATTAGAGTCTATAATACTGAGTCTCTCACAAAAACAAAGGTCTGAGTATCGCATGTTTTCACTCATATAATGGACCTTGAACATCCAATCTAATACTGTAAGAAAATGACTGACAGTAGTGGGAAACTATGGCAGGGGGGAGGGAGATGGGATTAACGAGCAAATATCTGTCTGGGGATAGGGAAGCACCTCTAATCAATAGGGTGCCTGAATGAAACATATTTGTATACCTAACCCTTAACTGTACCCCACAACATCATAATAAAAAAAATTGATTATTGAAAAAAAAAACAAAAAAAAAACAAAAAAAACCCAAATAAGAAGCCAGGGTCTCTTTTGTGGGTATGAGACGTGTAGAGTTCCATAGAGTCCCACTCACAAAAGGAAAATGTGCTTGGTGTAATGTTTTGCTGCTTCCGTCTGAAAATTTCCAATTTAGACATGGGAAGTGTATTTTTAATTGAAGTCTGATGGGAGCATGTGCTTGAGCAGAGATGTTTGCAGTATGAATGTGCACCTGTCCCCATCACCTTGCTGACATAAGTCTTTTTAATGTTCCATGAGATTAGAAGTTGGTAATATGAATAGCTAAGTTGGACAGCAGATTTTAATCAAGATTTCCTCAAGAAAATGTCTTCTTTAGTTGTAGGATGCGAGGTATTCTTTCCCTACACAAATTAACTGAAAACTGTCATATAATCCCTGCTCCTTTAGACCACAAAAGATCAGTCTCAGTAATTATAAGTTCTATTCACAAGTTCTCTGACTTCCCTTCCACCAGCAGGTTTAACTTGTCAGAAATAAGCTCTAAAGTGTTTTTTTTTGCCTTAAAATTTATTGTTTATTGAGAATTTTGTTACTTCCTTAAGAATCAATTTTTTAAAATTTCTTAAATTTGCTTTGTTCTACTTGTAAGTGCCCACTTTTTCTCCACCACAGATTTACAATAATCATCTGTGGTGAACTGTTTGTAAAGAGGACCACAATAAATTTCCACCTGATATTCATATCCTTGAATAGTTTACTTATCATGGATCTTAGAGTCAATCATGATCCTTGTTTTAGTCATGAAATATTAGCAAACGTAATAAGGAGAGATTTAAAAAGTGCTTACATACTCTTTCTTGACATTTAAAAAAAATATCAGCCAGGCTCGGTGGCTCAGCCTGTACCCCGCGCCTTTGGGAGGCTGAGGTGAGTGGATTGCCTGAGCCCGCGGGTTC